>NW_024534921.1:0-2500 GCF_016097555.1 Gigantopelta aegis
ACACGAAACTAGACCCGAGAAACTAGCCGAAGGATTATTACTAACTGTTAATGATATGGTTAGCTATCGGTATCCTTAACAATAATGGGTGTCTGCCAAAACTTCTCTATTAACGTGTGGGGAAGCAGATTTCCAGAACATGTTGTGTGTGTGTGTGTGTGTGTGTGTGTGTGTATATATGTATATATAGAGGCTATTTCATGGGTTTTTTCGAATACGATTTTTATGTCAACGAGTGATATGGTTTTCACACATCACGAGTTGACATAAAAATCGTATTCGGAAAAACACCATGAAATGGTCTATTTATTATATACATATTTCCTAATTTTTGACAATATCTTTCGCTCTTTGGTAATATCTTTCACTTATCCTATCGAAAACACGTACCGTCATGATATATTTCTTCCTATGGAACTTTGCCAGAAAATTTACTTTACCATAGACTTTTAAAAAGAAATTTGATTAAAATTTATCTTTATTAACATTTATTTAACAATACTGCGGTGCAAACATACCTGACAAAGCGATCCTCTAAAAACTCCCACAAAAACAAAACGAGTGGAACGCCGTTAAATTCTTAAACTTACTCTCGATGACACTACATTGTGTCATCATTATTTAGTTTCGTATTCAATTTGTTTTATATATTT
The DNA here is from genome assembly GCF_016097555.1 of Gigantopelta aegis. Lineage (NCBI taxonomy): Eukaryota > Metazoa > Mollusca > Gastropoda > Neomphalida > Peltospiridae > Gigantopelta > Gigantopelta aegis. The sequence continues at coordinate 654 of NW_024534921.1, forward strand.
TATCGTAATTGCACTTCGTATCCCGTTTTTATAGGTACAGTTGTTTAAATTACATTTTTTATTTTTCAAATACGATCAGATGCATTGGTAATCATCAAATTTAAATACGAAGAACAGAGACAAAGGGAGATAATTTAATCATGCACTTTTACAAAAAAGTAAATACGACTTCTATATTTTCACTGTAGCTAAAATACAGTGAAAATATGACTTTTCACAGGATATGACTATATATATATATATATATATATATATATATATATATATATATATATATATATATATATATATATATAGACCGCTCGTTTCTTCATAGGTCTTAGACATAGATTTCACCTCTGTATTACGGTCATAATATTTTTGACTTGAAAATGTGAATATGTTAAAGGAATTTCCTGAATTTTTAAAATCGCCCAAAAAGAAAACCGCTAGTTGATTTAAAGGGACATACCCTAGTTTCAGCCCATGAAAATGCACTCTAAGTTTAGTAAATATACAAACCTGCAACACATTTGGATAAAGTTACAACTGAATGAAACATGAGTTTGTGACTTTGAAATGGTGAAACACCCTCCAAAAGTAGACTAAAACTCGACTTCGTAACTGTTACTTCTCAGACGCACGCGAGTTTTTAAACATATAACAAATGCATTTTGTGATATTAAAAACACCAGGATCACCAAAAACACTTCGAATGTAGTGAAATGGATAATATAAACAATACAATCTAAGTAAAGTATGATTTCAGTTACCAAAAACGGCTATAATAGTCGAAAATACGCCTTAGTGTTTAAAAACTAGGGTATGTCTCTTTAAGTTGGAGTTATAAGTTGATAATGCACTGATTTCTAGTTTCTAGCTCTAATTTTAATACAAAATGACATCATTGGTATTCGCCTACTACCCCTTCTTTCTTTAGGAAAGCTTCTAAACAGTTTGTTTTGTTTAACAACACCACTAGAGCACATTGATGTATTAATCATCGGCTATTGAATGTCAAACATTTGGTAATTGCGACATTACAGAGGAAAACCGGTACGTGTTTCCATTAGTAGCAAGAGATCCTTTATATGCATCATCCCACAGACAGGATAGCACTACCACGGCATTTAATATACCATTCGTGGTGTACTGGCTGGGACGAGAAATAGTCCAATGAGCCCACCGACGGGGATCAATCCTAGACCGACTGCTCATGAAGCGAGTGCTTTACAACTGAGCTATGTCTCGCCCCACTTCGGAACAGATAACAGGAAGAAAACGAATATCTGTTTCATAACACCCAACTGTCGGCATTGTTTACTCAAAGGAAATGATGTTTTTAAATATAGAAATTATGAAATACGAATTGTTTACTCAAAGGAAATGATGTTTTTAAATATAGAAATTATGAAATACGAAATGTGGTTTCAAAAGATAAACCCTCTCGACTGCTTGTTGTTCTACAGAATTGCTATCCCGCCTTTTATAAAACCTTTGCCTTCTCAAGTCTTATAATTCTGACCTCGCGTGAGATCTGGAAATGCATACACTATTATTAAAAAATAAAACAGAAATAAAACATTCAAGCAAACAAAATACCCAAAACAAATAACAAATCTAACATTTTCATATCTAGTGCAAATAGCGTTTCACTACAGAATTTAACAAACGTGATTGTATATTACAGAAAAAACAGATTTTGCTTCCAGTCAGATAAAATGGGCAATCCAAGAAGAACTGCATCGCCCATCCACGCGACATCCTCAGTACCCAACAACTATGAACAATATGACGCTGATGTAACCAACAGAGTTCAGTATGAGTACGTCCGTTTCGAGTGATACATACAATTTTAAACCCTAATC
>NW_024534921.1:7500-17557 GCF_016097555.1 Gigantopelta aegis
CCATATAATTTATTATTGTGCATTTTTTAGAGCACCTCCGTTTATTTTAGGCTAGGCACGACCCTGCTATATTATAGAAACTTAAGTACGGGCCATATTTCTTCCGGGTTGGTGAACATTTACAATGTCATGGCGAGAAACAACATGAACTGTCTTTGGATATGTATTATGCTGTCCTGTGTATCGGAGACTTATGAGATTTTATGTGAGTTAACTTCTGTTTGATTTTTAAACAATAATAATAATATGCACCCATCCATCCATCCGTCGCTATGTTCGTCGTATCTTCCAAGTAGGCACACAGTCTCGTACACACGGAACGAGATCGAGGCAGATAATGTACAGTCGGTCAGACAGACAGACACACAGACACCCAACAATACACACACACACACACAGAGAGAGAGAGAGAGAGAGAGAGAGAGAGAGAGAGAGAGAGAGAGAGAGAGAGAGAGAGAGAGAGAGAGAGAGAGAGAGAGAGAGAGAGAGAGAGAGACAAAAAACCAAACAACTAATTATTAACAAAAGCAAAAAAACACAAAAAAACAACAATCTAACTAACAGGCGAAAAGACATGATTGCAATACAGTAGAGGAGACGGACAGACAACAGACAAGAGATGGACATACAACACACACACACACACACACACACACACACATACACAGAGAGACACATACATACTCACACACACACACACATAGGCATAGGCAGACTGACAGACGAGTATTTACCGGGTATACCTTTTCCATTACACTGTAGTCTATATAATACATTTCATACCCATGACATGAAGACTTAAACTTCTATTCGCAAACACGTGCAGATGAGTGAATAGTAAACTTCCTGGTTGCCGAGAGATAGCTGTATAATGGCGTCAACATGAAACCCGTGTGGATGTACTGCGTGTTGTTAAGTTTGTTTCTTCATGAGGCACGTGGAATTTTAAGTAAGTTGATTCTTTTTATTGGTGTAAAATTGATTCGGAATATATATAAACCTATTGTTTTTGATAAATCCTTCTGCGGTATTATGTTTACAAAATCAAGTGGTATTGTGCAAACAATGATAAGTAGTGAAGATCGTAGAAGTAAGGAAATAGGTAGTAGTAGTGGTGATAGTAGTAGTAGTAGTAGTAGTAGTAGTAGTAATAATTGTATAAGTAGTAATAGTAGTATAAGTAGTAGTAGTAGTAGTAGTAGTAGTAGTAGTAGTTGTTGTTATATAGGAACAGTAGTAGTAGTACTACTAGTAGTAGTAGTAATTGTAGCAGTAATAATAGTTGTATAAATAGTAATAGTAGTATAAGTAGTAGTAGTAGTAGTTGTCACATTCCAAAACAGCAAGCGATGAAGCAAGACGTGTGTGCCTGCTCTCTTGAGTTACCCCCCCCCCCCCCCCCACCTGGGGGGACTCATTGCTAGTTACGGGAAGATAATGGAATACCGCGTCACGCACACCGGGTCACGGGCAACCGTGACCTTGGTGTACGGTGACCCGGTTACTAAGCCAACCAGGAAGAGAAGAAGGAGGAAGACGGACGCGCCAGGGGCGGACCGGGGGAGGACAAAACCGGCAGCTCAACTGCCGGCGGCGACCTTTCCCGTAGTTCACCCCCAGCACCGGTCTACACCAGCGAGGCCAGACGATCCAGCCCAGCCGGATCTACCTGTCGACTTGCCAGAGGCGGACCCCGACCTGAACCAGGCCGTGATGGAATCGCCCCCCCCCCCCCCCCCAACTCCACAGACTTCAGCTCCCGGGACTCCAGCGTTACCACCTACACCTAGGAAGAAAGCCGCCGTAGAGTCCCAGGCCCGTCTTGTGGCCGTTGGAAAGCGGAAAGCGATTGCGTCCCCAGGCGACCAACCAGTCAAGCCAAGCCCGCCGACTCAACCGCCGACACCGCCTACAGCTTCAGCAGAAGATCCGCCCTCTGGACAGCCTTGGTCACTCCAGGCCGGCAAGTTACCAACTCGCTATTCCAGGCTCGTCAAGACTAACATTGGGGATGTCCGTCGGCTACTCTGTGAACCCAGACAGGAAACGTACGAACCTCTACCACTAACTGATGGAGAATACACGGTGCGCAGGATCACGATGCAGGATGGGCGTGGGATTTGTCTCACCGTTCGCCGGAAGGGACTTTTCCACCAAGGACTGCTGCTCGATGAAATGGACAACCCGACCATCCACCGCGTCATAAAGACCGTTGCCGGGGAAGACTACCGTCCTATCACCGAGATCATCGCAGAGTCCACATACCGGCAAGCCCTCCACCATCTGGATGCATCCCTGTTCATCGCTTCTCCTTGACGACATCCCCGCTAACAACCTTTCCTAGGACAGGTATCAACCTCCTTTATTGGGCTAGTTAGACTTTAAACGTTTCAGAAGCAGTTCAAAATTCTTATGTTTATTTTTTTATAAGTAGTCTAACGCATTTTATTTTGGCGCCCGATCAATTGCTCAAAATCACCTTAAAAACCTTTTGGCCGAGCAGTCTTAACTATTTTGGGTTAAATTTTAGAGTCCAGACATGTTTTTGGAGGCAGTTACTCTTTGTAGACTTAGGTAAAAAACAGGCTTCACCGAGGAATCGAAATTCAGCCAATCAAAACACGGCTCCCACTCGGTGTTACTTCAAGTTTGCGAAGTGTCTGCTATTTGGTCCGCGCTCGCGTGACTTTACTAAATGGCTTTTTTCCAAATTCCGCCCACCTCAAACTTACCCCTCCCCCTGCTCTGGAGTTAGTCACTGGCGAAGTCAGAGGCTAAATCCGTGGTGGGCGTGCCTGAACCTTCGTGGATAGGGGCACGTTAATAGAGTTTCCAGTCCAGTAGTAGTTGTTGTTATACTAGGAACAGTAGTAGTAGTAGTAGTAGTAGTAGTAGTAGTAGTAGTAGTAGCAGTAATTACTATTGGTAGCAAGCGCTAAATCAATAACATGCGGCAGAGTCAAACGTTTGATAGAGCTATTAATACAACCAATCCTGCCATTGTACATTGAGTGTTTGTTGCATTTTTTGTCTTTACACAATTTCATTTTATCTAGTAGCCATGTGTCAACTAATCTTGTATGGGTTATACAAATAATGAACTTAACAAGCCTATCACAGGTGAAGAAATAAAATGTTGCATAATGAAAATGAAAAACAACAAATCATCTGGGAATGATCTGATTATCAATGAATATATCATTTCAACATGGGATATTTTGTTACCATTTTATGTTACATTGTTTAACATTATATTTGATACTGGAATAATTCCTACTGCTTAGAGAAGGAAATATAATCGTTATATATAAGCAAAAAGGTGATCAGCTTGATCCGAGAGATTACCGACCTATTACATTGCTAAGTTGCTTTGGAAAATATTTACATCTGTAATTAATAATAGACTTACGGTATTCTCTGATCAAGTTGAATTACTACAAAAATATCAGTTTGGTTTCCAACAAGGTTGCTCTACAATTGATACTATTTTTGTATTATATACATTACTAGAATTACTAAAAGGAACAAAGAAAAATATGTACTGTGCTTTTATTGACTTTGAAAAAGCATTTGACTCTGTATGGCGTATTGGTTTATGGCAAAAATTACTAAGTTGCGATATTAATGGAAAATGTTTCAGAATAATATTTAATATGTATGACGGTATCAAATCTAGAATTTTATTACATACCCATTAAATCTTACTACATAAATACAGTCCTGAATACAAAAATGAAATACACTTTTCCGTATTCAACTCAACTGCCGGAACTATGCCGTATTCAACGCTACTATTTATAGCACATGGTTAACGGGAATACCCTTAGCGATATGTAAACAAAGTTGGTGCTTGGTTTGAATTGCCTATTAAAACAGTTAACTGTTATACATGTTCAAAATGTTATTTTGTGGAATATTTGAACTGAAAACATGTGTAAATTGAGAAATCCCCGTCATTAGTTAGCAATGTTACATTTATTTTAACTATTATTTGGAATCAAAATTCCAGTTTAGGGTATGCAATAAATACAAAACTACATATATGTGGTTTTCTGATTTCTGTATTCCACGAGTGTATTTCCTGCCAGAAACCACTCTGCCTGCGGCATCGGAGTTTCAAGCAGGAAATACACTCGTGGAATACAAAAATCAGAAAACCACATATATGTAGTTTTGTCTATGTACACAATGGCTGTAAATAGAAATATATTGCATGTAATATTGGTGTACGACAAGGAGAAAATTTGTCACCTTTTTTATTTTCATTATATTTAAATGATTTAAAAACATTTTTAGCTACAGAAAATAGCAAAGGTTTCGAATCGGTAACACATTTGAGAAAGATCTTAATGTATATTTTAAGTTATTTGTGTTACTATATGCCGGTGACACTGTACTACTAGCTGAAACACCAGATGACTTACAGCATCAAGTATATTGTTTTCAAGTACACTGTGAAACATAGGAACTTAAAGTTAATGCAGCCAAGACTAAAATTTGGACGGGATTGTAAAACCTGTATTATTATATGGATGTGAAATATGGGCTTCAGTAATTTAGATATCATTGAACGATTACACCTCAAGTTCTGCCAATATATATTATGTGTTAATAAGTCGACACCAAGCTTTATGATTTATGGAATAGTGATAAATTTGCCTCATCAAAAGGTATTAACTACAAAATGTTCAAGCATGAATTTAAAATAGAAAATTATTTGTTAAAACTCTCAACAAAAAATGCTAGAATTCTTTTAAATTTAGAACTGGCAATGTCAGACTTCCTATTGAAACCGGTAGATGGTTTAATATTGAGAGAGAAAACAGAATATGTCATTTATGCAACACTGATGTTGGTGATGAGTTCCACTATGTTTTTAAATGTACTGAGCGAAATAAGTATACACCTAGTTACTATACCAACAAGCAAGTGCAATTACCTTTTTTAGCAGTTATTTTCTACAACAAAAAATCACTTTTGTGTAAACTATGTAAATATTTGCAAATTGTCATTGAGAGGGTCAGTCTTCCGGGTTAATATTACTTAAATATTATGTCCATTACCACTACAGAAAACACTTTGTAACTTATTTTGTTTATATTTTCTCCATACTGCACTCGGTGCAGTTTACGATAATAAAATTCTTGTCTTGTCTTGTTCTACAAACTTTTGTGCAACACTGGGTATGTTATAAAAACACCCGGTTATATCGAAAATGAGCTATGAAAGTTATTCATAGTTATGGGTCACAATTTGGGAAATATATATTGCATATAATGTTTTTAGCCACATACGTTAACATTGTCGCCTATAGGATTCTATTTTGAATAGTCCAACCAACAATAGTAGTAGTAATAGTAGTAGTAGTAGTAGTAGTAGTAGTAGTAGTAGTAGTAGTAGTAGTAGTAGTAGTAATAATAATAATAATATTATAATTATAATTATTATTATTAGTAGTAGTAGTAATAGCAGTAGTAGTAGTAATAATAATAGTAGTAGTAGTAGAAGTAGTAGTAGTAGTAATAATAATAGTAGTAGTAGTAGAAGTAGTAGTAGTAGAAGTAGTAGTAGTAGTAGTAATAATAGTAGTAGTAGTAGTAGTAGTAGAAGAAGTACTACTAGTAGTAGTAATAATAATAATAGTAGTAGTAGTAGAAGAAGTACTACTAGTAGTAGTAGTAGTAGTAATAATAATAATAGTAGTATAAGTAGTAGAAAGTGTACTACTGGTAGTAGTAGTAATAATAATAACAGTAGTAGTAGTAGAAGTAGTACTACTACTAGTAGTATAAGTATTATTATTAATATTAGTAGTAGTAATAATATTAGTAGAAGTAGTAGTAGTAATAATACTAGTAGTATAAGTAGTAGTAGTAACAGTATTAGTATAAGTAGTAGTAGTAGAAGTAGTACTATTAGTAGTATAAGTATTAGTATTAGTATTATTAGTATTAGTGGTGGTAGTAGTAATAGTGGTAGTAGTAGTAGTAGTAGTAGTGGTAGTGGTGGTGGTGGTGGTGGTGGTGGTAGTGGTAGTGGTAGTGGTAGTGGTAGTAGTAGTAGTAGTAGTAGTAGTAGTAGGAACAGTAATAGTAGTAGTAACACGAGTAGTAGTAGCAGTAATGATAGTAGTTAGTGTTTTTCCTAGAAATAATGCATGGCATGGTACACTAAACACCTTTGGGACATTTTTACCATTTTCAGGACACTTTTTTAATGAAAAACAAAAATAAAATGAAATCAAAATAAGTGGTTGTCGTGGTGGTAATAATAACATTAATAGTAGTGGTAGTAGCAGTAGTAGTAGTAGGAATCAGGAAGCCTTACGAAGACAGATGTTTTATTGAATTAAAATTCAATTTTTTTTTTTATTCTGTTGACTCAGCTCCTTGGAGAAACATTACTTGGGATGCTCTCAAAAATGAATATAAATTCACAAAGCAAATGGATTGGTGGACCGCCGCAAATTCTGGATGTGACGATGTTGGTGTCCTTCTTGCGCGTGAGAATATTCCACAAACACTTAAATGGAAAATGGTGAGAAATAAAAGATACTGGATTGGTGCTCTGGAAACTTATACTCCATGGGAATGGACAGGTAATAACTTATAAGAACTGATATAGTTGTTTAAGCACGTCCCAGCACCTTGTTTAAGTAGCGGGTATTATGTAAAGCGTTGTGGGTTTTATTGCGGTTATTTCCAGGTATAAATACAGGAAAAGGTTTTATGTCCGTGTCTTAATTTTATATAAACACTAAAATGATAGCCTATATATAACAGGGACGGGTGTGAGTACTAAAATGTTGAGAAACGCGTTTTAAGGATAATTTAGTGATGTTTTGCGATTATTTGTAAGGAACATTTTGTGTGATAAATGTTTTGAATTGTATCAGTCATATCTGTATACTATTATACAGACCGTCCTAAAGAAATTAAATAAGAATAATGATCACCCATTAAAGGCTTTTGTAGGAGATATCGCTGACACTATAATTTGCGATATCTCCTGCGATATTCTCCTAGGAGATATCGCTTCTTATAATCTTGATTCGTCAAATTATAATCACAAGACAATATTTTGTTACGTTACTGTGTATGTTTCAGCGCTAAACCTATCATTAGTGACATCACACCACTGTCGTTTTGCTAGTTAACGAGTCTACCGCTGCCGAATATAGTGACATTCAACCCACATTACTGACATTGTTTACAATTGGTGCAAAAGTAAAGAATGATAATATAAGATAAAAAGAATACTCCATCGTGTCTTATGATATCATACTTTATCAGCACTCGGCAAGCCTCTATTTCCCAAAGAAATTGTTCCCATTTGATTTGAAACTGATGAAAGATTCACACGTTTTTCGGGTCAGTTGATTATAACGGCTGAGTCAGTGATAACAGTGTGAATACCTGAAAGTGAATCCAGCGCTTTGCTGCATTAGTACGGTCTTCTGGGTTTTCTGTGTTTATTTATACTACTTTTTGTGCTTATATCCAATTAAGGTTCAAGCACGCTGTCCTGGACACACATCTCAGCTATCTGGGTTGTCTATCCACAACAGAGGGTTAGTGATTAGTTGTTAGTGGTTAGTGAGAAAGAAGAGGGTGTAGTGGCCTTATACCTACCCACTGAGTCGTTAAAACTCGCTCTGGGTGGGAGTCATTACTGGGCTGCGAACCCTGTACCTACCAGGCTTTAGTCCGATGGCTTAACCACTACTATGGTTTTTTTTGTGTGCGTATGCGTTTCTATATATGTGACGGGCTTATTATCTCAATCTCGAAAGCCAGTCTACCACTTACCTAACTTAGTGCTTAAAGTAGTAAAGAACACCAACGTATGTTATTGGGCTATTTCTCGTTCTAGCCAGTGCACCACGACTGGTATATGAAAGGCCGTGGTATGTGCTATCCCGTCTGTGGGATGGTGCATATAAAAGATCCCTTGCTGCTAATTGAAAAGTGTAGCCCATGAAATGGCGACAGCGGGTTTCCTCTCTCAATACCTGTGTGGTCCTTAACCATATGTCCGACGCCATATAACCATAATTAAATGTGTTGAGTGCGTCGTTAAATAAAGCATTTCCTTCCTTTGCTTCTTCCAACGTACGTTGGACACTGATGATTAAACGCTGTAAGTTCAAATGAACCTGGCTGTTGATAAAACATTCTGTTTGTGGCTTTTCTGTCGTAATAGGGACACAGGTCAATAAAAGAGCGATTCTGTCATTTGAGAAACCTCGTGGTATCCAAATACCTGTTAGATGTTTGTTTTTGCTGTGCGTCAGAGTATTTATACCAGGTGTCGTAGAAAGCGATATCTTGTCTGTAATATAGTATGTGTTGACATACCACTTGCATCGATCTTTTTTCCCGTGACAAGTATACACTTGCAAATTTAGGACGGTTTATTTGACTGTAACAAATATGGCTGCCCTACATTTATCCAGTCTAATTAAAATTAGCTCCACTGATTAATTACTATTAATTACTGGTAGACCACTAGAACTAATTTTAATCACATTTCTCACTCATGATTCTGGGTAAAAGAACAGTGCATTAATTGCTTGACCTCTAATAAAATTACAGTTAAGTTTATGTATTATTTTGTTTAAGTAACCTTAGAGTATATCTCAGTGTATACCCAACAACAAAATATACGCGAATATTTTAATACATACAGTGTTTGTTGGATCATTTGTTTTATAGACTGGCAAAATAGGCCTAAGAGGTTCACACAACATTGATAATTTTAACCGCCCCCCCAAACCCCCCCCCCCCCCAAACAACAAACAACAACAACCCAACAACAACAAAAAAAACCCACGGAAACCAACCCCCCCACCCCCAAAACAAAATAGGATTCAAACTGAACAATTTAAAATAAATTAAATAAAAACTAAATTAACATTCGCGTTTCTTTTTGTTGGTCTGTATATTTTATCACATACCACACCCGGTGCTTCTCGCATTGTAAGGTTAAACATTAACTAAAATTAAAATACTGCTGCAATAGAAAGGTATATGTATATATTCTAATAAACTGTTATGTTTCAGAGGATAAGACTGCACTGTTAACGCTAAAAGGATCACTTGACGTCGTTTCGTTTATCACAGATCGGAATTATACATTAGACGCCAATGAACCGTATCTCTGTTACGCGACATGCGATGGGGGACCAGTTGGTTTACAGGTGATTGAAATTAATTAATTAAAATTGTATCAACGTAATGAGAAGAACAGTAACACTGATAAACTAAAATATGTGTCCATATTGTTTTTGCTAATGTTGATGTTGAAAATGATTACCTCATTAAACAAAGCAAGAACATAGTAACTCTTTCTGTTATTTGAACCAAATAATAATAATAATAATAGTAATAACTGGAAAATAAAACAGTTAACCGTATACTTATCTAATTACACACCCGTTAGTGAGAACATCATTCGTTATTTTTGATAACACATACTTGATTACACATTTACGTGGGTTAACAATTTCAAGACATACGACTGGCTGCTCCTAGGTGATGGCCAGGCCACCGATGCCATATATCCAATGAAAAACAGCACGATCGAAATCGATTACACTGTGACGTATAGTTAACCTGACAATCATTTGTCTGTGTCGCGTAAATTAGTGCAAAGGATGTAAATAACTTTTAGTCAAAAATAATTTTTGAGGATATGTAAAAAATAGAATAATACATTTGTGTCCGTTAGATACCACTTATCTTACAACTCGTTGTTGAAAAACGTATCAAACTCGCTCGGCCATGAATGTATTATTCTTTATTTAATTACTTCTCTTCCTACCCATATATCTCCCTTTATTTCTTTAACACTCTTTTGTGTGTACGTCCATGGATATATTTGTGCATGTGTGTGTGTGTGTGTGTGTGTGTGTGTGTGTGTGTGTGTGTGTGTGTGTGTGTGTATAAATATGTGCGATTTTCGTATATGCGTGTACGTATGTTGTGTTGTGTTGTGTGTTTGTGTGTGTGTTGTGTTGAGTCTGTGTGTGTGTGCGCGCGCGTGCGTGTGTCTGTGT
>NW_024534922.1:0-16678 GCF_016097555.1 Gigantopelta aegis
TAGGAACTATCAGTTTGCATGATAGCATTTCTGCTGTGGATATGAACCCTAGACATTGAAGACTGACTTTAAACAATAAAAAATAGTAATGTGAATAAAATGTATGCTTTTGAATAAATGTATCATGTGATATTTATATGTGATATTTATATGTGATTTTATGACATAAAATATTTCTTTAAATTAAACTTTGTTATTGTTTTACATTCTTATATGTTATGCTCTGAGATGCAAGAGGCAGGGAGGGTATTGTCCATGTCCCTGACAGACATCCCGGTTCACACATTGTATGCGCGAGCTGTTAATTGCATGTGGCTCAGCAGATAAGTGATCTTTAAACATACAAAGACGGTTATGGCACAGGTGACTGATGTCACTGCCATCTATGTCCATCTCCTTATTAAAGACCATGAAACTTAATCTGTGAGCATTTACTGTACGATACTGGCCTGTGATTGGTGATTTGAACTTAATAGCACCATATCCATTTGCTCTGGGAGGCCCATTCCACATTATACATTCACCATTTGGCCCAGGATCACATTTTGAAAAAATTACCCTCTGGTATTTTTGATAAAAAGCCTCCATTTTCACTTGTTCAATTAGCTCAATTACTCAAAGTGAGGCCCTCACAGGGTGCAGGGATACATTCTGATTGAAAAGAATGACCTATGACCTGATAGGGGTACAATGCATGCTGAATTATGTCATAATTTGTGAAATTACAAATTTTGAAAATATAAATATAATAAAATTTAATTTAATTTAAAGAAATAAAATATTCATCACCCAAACTGATAACTTTCAGATTTCCACCTATCTGCACAATTATCATGTACATTTTGAGTGCTGTAACTGGCATAATTACCTCACAATTTGGTATCAAAGTGTGTCACCCTGTGTCAAACATCATTGAAGAAATCCTCCATATTGACTTATTTGACCTTAACCTTCAAAGTGAGGCTCTCATAGGGTGTAGGGATACAGCCTGATTGAAAAGAATGACCTATGACCTGATAGGGGTACAATGCATGCTGAATTATGTCATAATTTGTGAAATTACAAATTTTGAAAATATAAATATAATAAAATTTAATTTAATTAAACAAAATAAAATATTCACCACCCAAACTGATTAGTTTCAGATTTCCACCTATCTGGACAATTAGCATGTACATTTTGAGTGCTGTAACTGACATTGTTACCTCACAATTAGGTATCAAAGTGTGTCACCCTGTGTCAAACATCCTACTATATCAGGCCTCAGACCACAATTAATTTCACTATGTATTCTCATGTAGCCCCAGTGGCTGTAGCACTTTTATTAATTTCACCAGGCCATTAGCATTTCACGGGAAACATTACCTGCCTGGGCCCATTGAACACTCGAAAGGACGACATCTGTTGTCCAGCTCTTTTCCGCGTTATATCAATGTAAACAAACACACGTGGGCTAAGGGACCGAATCACACCCATTTCTCTGCATTTTACACAAATTTTGCATGACTTCAATGTGCTCTGGGGGACATTATGCAGTATCCAGTGTAAACCAAGTGCACATATTCACTAACTGCATCCTCTCACCTGTCAAACCCAGTGTAACAATCCAGTATACTAAGCAGCTCCCCAGCCATTAATCACATCACAAGAAAACTATATTTTCTCGCATTAACTTCCGTATTTTGGACAACCAAATGGGTGGATAACTCTAGTCTGAGGCCTATCAGACCAAAATTGTTTTCACCATGACACTCAAACTCACATATGGCATTTAAATACATATGTCAAGTTGCATACAGGCAATAAAAAGAATATTTGATACCAAATATGGCTATTGGAGCCTGTGAAATGGGGGACTGCCTGTGCCGCAAAAGGCGGCAATCTGCGTCAAATTATTCCCAATAGTGGACTAGTAATTATGGAATAACTTTAAAAGTTACAGACATTTTTCTGAACAACAAAAAGAAACTTGCTCCTTATTGTGTTCTCTGCAATTGAAATATAGCAGTTGGCAGGAATATGATTTTTTCAAAAAAAAAATCAATTTAATTTAAATTGATACATTTTCAAAAAAAAAATTCCCACAAAGTTCTCTTTTTAAACAAAATTTAATCTTTAAAACTGTAAAATTTTGGATACTGCACACAGTCAATATATGCCAATTACAAATTAGGACTGCTCGAGTGTCATTCTGGTGAGGGTAATTAGCAAGGTGTCTGCACACCGTAACAGGTCACACCTGAATGCAGAGGACAGGGCACCAGTCTGCAAAGATGCAGTACCGAATACACAGTGAACAAAAAAAAGCTGTCAACTGCCACTGCACTGAAATGTTTTAATGCATCAGAACTGAAAGTGACATCACACATGAACATATATATAAGGGTGGACATGCATACCACAATAAGTATTTCACTGTTTTATACACTACGAGTCACATCCATGGAAGGCAATACAAGACGAAAGACACAGTTCAAGAAGGGACATGCACCTTGGAATAAGGGTGCAACTCTGCTGCATGAACATGCAAGTCCAGAATCTCACACTGAGAAGTTGCGACCAGTAGTCCGGATGAATATAGACGAGTTTGCCTTGGTCACGAAGTCGAGTTCCACTTCAGCCACCATATCCACTCCAGATTGCGAAGGTGCGTCACAGCCAGTCCGCCTGCTACGTCCCATTACGAGTACATGTACTGCGTCTGAAATGAAAGAAGAACAACAGTGTAAAGACAAAGAAGGCATGAGAATAATGGACAATGACAGAATGGTAGATGCATGGAATGCAGCTTTCAGATACCACTCAACAGCTTCCCCTGAGTGCGACGAGCCTGAAATGCAAATATTAAAAGAGGTTAAGTGGGGTCTTTGTTGGAAAGTCACACTACACTGTGTGAATTGTGACTTCACTGCTCCTGAAAGCAAATTGTACAATGAGGTGAAGACAAATAAACCTGGCCCAAATGCAGCAAAAACTAATGTGGGTCTTGCTATCGGTCTCCAAGATACTCCCGTCGGCAATACGAGAGCGAGAGTGCTATTGGCAGGCATGGACATTCCACCACCGTGTCGGAGCAGTATGCAGAGAACATCATACAAGGTATCAACGGCTGTAACAGATCTAAATGAAAAAGATATGGCACAAAAAGTTGAGCTACTGAAAGACATTAACATGAAACGTGGAAATGAACGTGATGAAATTAACATAGCCATGGATGGGAGATACAACTCCACGACAATAACAAGTCGGAAGAAACCGGGCCAGAATGCATCACAAGCTATAGGACTTGCGTGTGAAACAATGACTGAAAGAAAATTCATTGTAAGTGCCTGCTTCCAGAATAAACTTTGTTGGACCGGAGCCTGGTTAAGAAACAAAGGTATTCATGTGACGTGTCCCGGTGGTCATCCTGACTGCACAGCAAACTTGCCGCCATTTGCTCCGCTGTCGGAATACGAGATGGGAAAAGATATCGGAACAGACTTGGCTCTACAAGGTATTCTCATAAAATACGTCACAACAGATGGAGATTCCAGATCATCTGCTGGAGTTGGTAGTGCTTTGAAACTTCTACATCCAATGTGGAAAGTGCAGCGGCTAGCCGATCCAACCCACTTAGGTCAGAGTCAGTTTCGTAAGTGTTACAAAGCTAACTTCAGTCCCGACATGTTTACTGGGTACACCCGTGAACAAAAGCGTGAAGCACAGAAGGTATTCAGCCAGGATATGAAAGCAAGGTGCAGTTTAATTCTTAAAGAACTGATGAAACTACACACTGGTAATATCGGTGTACTGAAACGAAACTTACCAAAGGTCCTGCAATCGACACTTTCGTGCTACGGTGGTGACTGTTCAAAGTGTTCGCGGTACTCGGTCGTCTGCAGTGGAGGAATAACGAACAACTGGTGGCACCGATCCATGTTCCTGGGTACACACAGAATCACAGAGCTGAATATGAATGAAAATGACAAAATGTTAGTACTGGAACTTCTGAAGATTAAACTAAGTATTTCAGCTGTAGAGCAAATGAAACTGTATACAGACACACAGAAATGTGAGGCTGCGAACCGTTCTCTCAGTGTTTCCTTACCTAAGAATGTGAACTATTCACGAACGATGACTGGGAGAGCTGCATCCACCATCCACAGGCTGAACAACGCCCCGGGAACATCCATGATAGAAAAGTGCAAGTACTGTGGCATCGAACTGTCAGCTCGGGTGAGGCGTTCACTGCGTCAGATGGACAAAGAGTCGGACTATCAAAAAAGATATCAAAACAATCCACAGGTGATTAAAAGGCACTTAGTCCAGCAAGGAAGTAAAATTAGAGATCACTTACGATATAAACATTTGCACAGAGATCAACAAGCTGACTACAAGAAAGGATTATTAGATATTGACAGTCAAAGAACAGACAACTCCTGTGACCACAGTTATTCAAAGTAATTTTTGTCACAAACCTTCAAGTGATACATATAATATAGGAACTATCAGTTTGCATGATAGCATTTCTGCTGTGGATATGAACCCTAGACATTGAAGACTGACTTTAAACAATAAAAAATAGTAATGTGAATAAATGTATGCTTTTGAATAAATGTATCATGTGATATTTATATGTGATATTTATATGTGATTTTATGACATAAAATATTTCTTTAAATTAAACTTTGTTATTGTTTTACATTCTTATATGTTATGCATTCTGAGATGCAAGAGGCAGGGAGGGTATTGTCCATGTCCCTGACAGACATCCCGGTTCACACATTGTATGCGCGAGCTGTTAATTGCATGTGGCTCAGCAGATAAGTGATCTTTAAACATACAAAGACGGTTATGGCACAGGTGACTGATGTCACTGCCATCTATGTCCATCTCCTTATTAAAGACCATGAAACTTAATCTGTGAGCATTTACTGTACGATACTGGCCTGTGATTGGTGATTTGAACTTAATAGCACCATATCCATTTGCTCTGGGAGGCCCATTCCACATTATACATTCACCATTTGGCCCAGGATCACATTTTGAAAAAATTACCCTCTGGTATTTTTGATAAAAAGCCTCCATTTTCACTTGTTCAATTAGCTCAATTACTCAAAGTGAGGCCCTCACAGGGTGCAGGGATACATTCTGATTGAAAAGAATGACCTATGACCTGATAGGGGTACAATGCATGCTGAATTATGTCATAATTTGTGAAATTACAAATTTTGAAAATATAAATATAATAAAATTTAATTTAATTTAAAGAAATAAAATATTCATCACCCAAACTGATAACTTTCAGATTTCCACCTATCTGCACAATTATCATGTACATTTTGAGTGCTGTAACTGGCATAATTACCTCACAATTTGGTATCAAAGTGTGTCACCCTGTGTCAAACATCATTGAAGAAATCCTCCATATTGACTTATTTGACCTTAACCTTCAAAGTGAGGCTCTCATAGGGTGTAGGGATACAGCCTGATTGAAAAGAATGACCTATGACCTGATAGGGGTACAATGCATGCTGAATTATGTCATAATTTGTGAAATTACAAATTTTGAAAATATAAATATAATAAAATTTAATTTAATTAAACAAAATAAAATATTCACCACCCAAACTGATTAGTTTCAGATTTCCACCTATCTGGACAATTAGCATGTACATTTTGAGTGCTGTAACTGACATTGTTACCTCACAATTAGGTATCAAAGTGTGTCACCCTGTGTCAAACATCCTACTATATCAGGCCTCAGACCACAATTAATTTCACTATGTATTCTCATGTAGCCCCAGTGGCTGTAGCACTTTTATTAATTTCACCAGGCCATTAGCATTTCACGGGAAACATTACCTGCCTGGGCCCATTGAACACTCGAAAGGACGACATCTGTTGTCCAGCTCTTTTCCGCGTTATATCAATGTAAACAAACACACGTGGGCTAAGGGACCGAATCACACCCATTTCTCTGCATTTTACACAAATTTTGCATGACTTCAATGTGCTCTGGGGGACATTATGCAGTATCCAGTGTAAACCAAGTGCACATATTCACTAACTGCATCCTCTCACCTGTCAAACCCAGTGTAACAATCCAGTATACTAAGCAGCTCCCCAGCCATTAATCACATCACAAGAAAACTATATTTTCTCGCATTAACTTCCGTATTTTGGACAACCAAATGGGTGGATAACTCTAGTCTGAGGCCTATCAGACCAAAATTGTTTTCACCATGACACTCAAACTCACATATGGCATTTAAATACATATGTCAAGTTGCATACAGGCAATAAAAAGAATATTTGATACCAAATATGGCTATTGGAGCCTGTGAAATGGGGGACTGCCTGTGCCGCAAAAGGCGGCAATCTGCGTCAAATTATTCCCAATAGTGGACTAGTAATTATGGAATAACTTTAAAAGTTACAGACATTTTTCTGAACAACAAAAAGAAACTTGCTCCTTATTGTGTTCTCTGCAATTGAAATATAGCAGTTGGCAGGAATATGATTTTTTCAAAAAAAAAATCAATTTAATTTAAATTGATACATTTTCAAAAAAAAAATTCCCACAAAGTTCTCTTTTTAAACAAAATTTAATCTTTAAAACTGTAAAATTTTGGATACTGCACACAGTCAATATATGCCAATTACAAATTAGGACTGCTCGAGTGTCATTCTGGTGAGGGTAATTAGCAAGGTGTCTGCACACCGTAACAGGTCACACCTGAATGCAGAGGACAGGGCACCAGTCTGCAAAGATGCAGTACCGAATACACAGTGAACAAAAAAAAGCTGTCAACTGCCACTGCACTGAAATGTTTTAATGCATCAGAACTGAAAGTGACATCACACATGAACATATATATAAGGGTGGACATGCATACCACAATAAGTATTTCACTGTTTTATACACTACGAGTCACATCCATGGAAGGCAATACAAGACGAAAGACACAGTTCAAGAAGGGACATGCACCTTGGAATAAGGGTGCAACTCTGCTGCATGAACATGCAAGTCCAGAATCTCACACTGAGAAGTTGCGACCAGTAGTCCGGATGAATATAGACGAGTTTGCCTTGGTCACGAAGTCGAGTTCCACTTCAGCCACCATATCCACTCCAGATTGCGAAGGTGCGTCACAGCCAGTCCGCCTGCTACGTCCCATTACGAGTACATGTACTGCGTCTGAAATGAAAGAAGAACAACAGTGTAAAGACAAAGAAGGCATGAGAATAATGGACAATGACAGAATGGTAGATGCATGGAATGCAGCTTTCAGATACCACTCAACAGCTTCCCCTGAGTGCGACGAGCCTGAAATGCAAATATTAAAAGAGGTTAAGTGGGGTCTTTGTTGGAAAGTCACACTACACTGTGTGAATTGTGACTTCACTGCTCCTGAAAGCAAATTGTACAATGAGGTGAAGACAAATAAACCTGGCCCAAATGCAGCAAAAACTAATGTGGGTCTTGCTATCGGTCTCCAAGATACTCCCGTCGGCAATACAAGAGCGAGAGTGCTATTGGCAGGCATGGACATTCCACCACCGTGTCGGAGCAGTATGCAGAGAACATCATACAAGGTATCAACGGCTGTAACAGATCTAAATGAAAAAGATATGGCACAAAAAGTTGAGCTACTGAAAGACATTAACATGAAACGTGGAAATGAACGTGATGAAATTAACATAGCCATGGATGGGAGATACAACTCCACGACAATAACAAGTCGGAAGAAACCGGGCCAGAATGCATCACAAGCTATAGGACTTGCGTGTGAAACAATGACTGAGAGAAAATTCATTGTAAGTGCCTGCTTCCAGAATAAACTTTGTTGGACCGGAGCCTGGTTAAGAAACAAAGGTATTCATGTGACGTGTCCCGGTGGTCATCCTGACTGCACAGCAAACTTGCCGCCATTTGCTCCGCTGTCGGAATACGAGATGGGAAAAGATATCGGAACAGACTTGGCTCTACAAGGTATTCTCATAAAATACGTCACAACAGATGGAGATTCCAGATCATCTGCTGGAGTTGGTAGTGCTTTGAAACTTCTACATCCAATGTGGAAAGTGCAGCGGCTAGCCGATCCAACCCACTTAGGTCAGAGTCAGTTTCGTAAGTGTTACAAAGCTAACTTCAGTCCCGACATGTTTACTGGGTACACCCGTGAACAAAAGCGTGAAGCACAGAAGGTATTCAGCCAGGATATGAAAGCAAGGTGCAGTTTAATTCTTAAAGAACTGATGAAACTACACACTGGTAATATCGGTGTACTGAAACGAAACTTACCAAAGGTCCTGCAATCGACACTTTCGTGCTACGGTGGTGACTGTTCAAAGTGTTCGCGGTACTCGGTCGTCTGCAGTGGAGGAATAACGAACAACTGGTGGCACCGATCCATGTTCCTGGGTACACACAGAATCACAGAGCTGAATATGAATGAAAATGACAAAATGTTAGTACTGGAACTTCTGAAGATTAAACTAAGTATTTCAGCTGTAGAGCAAATGAAACTGTATACAGACACACAGAAATGTGAGGCTGCGAACCGTTCTCTCAGTGTTTCCTTACCTAAGAATGTGAACTATTCACGAACGATGACTGGGAGAGCTGCATCCACCATCCACAGGCTGAACAACGCCCCGGGAACATCCATGATAGAAAAGTGCAAGTACTGTGGCATCGAACTGTCAGCTCGGGTGAGGCGTTCACTGCGTCAGATGGACAAAGAGTCGGACTATCAAAAAAGATATCAAAACAATCCACAGGTGATTAAAAGGCACTTAGTCCAGCAAGGAAGTAAAATTAGAGATCACTTACGATATAAACATTTGCACAGAGATCAACAAGCTGACTACAAGAAAGGATTATTAGATATTGACAGTCAAAGAACAGACAACTCCTGTGACCACAGTTATTCAAAGTAATTTTTGTCACAAACCTTCAAGTGATACATATAATATAGGAACTATCAGTTTGCATGATAGCATTTCTGCTGTGGATATGAACCCTAGACATTGAAGACTGACTTTAAACAATAAAAAATAGTAATGTGAATAAATGTATGCTTTTGAATAAATGTATCATGTGATATTTATATGTGATATTTATATGTGATTTTATGACATAAAATATTTCTTTAAATTAAACTTTGTTATTGTTTTACATTCTTATATGTTATGCATTCTGAGATGCAAGAGGCAGGGAGGGTATTGTCCATCCCTGACAGACATCCCGGTTCACACATTGTATGCGCGAGCTGTTAATTGCATGTGGCTCAGCAGATAAGTGATCTTTAAACATACAAAGACGGTTATGGCACAGGTGACTGATGTCACTGCCATCTATGTCCATCTCCTTATTAAAGACCATGAAACTTAATCTGTGAGCATTTACTGTACGATACTGGCCTGTGATTGGTGATTTGAACTTAATAGCACCATATCCATTTGCTCTGGGAGGCCCATTCCACATTATACATTCACCATTTGGCCCAGGATCACATTTTGAAAAAATTACCCTCTGGTATTTTTGATAAAAAGCCTCCATTTTCACTTGTTCAATTAGCTCAATTACTCAAAGTGAGGCCCTCACAGGGTGCAGAGATACATTCTGATTGAAAAGAATGACCTATGACCTGATAGGGGTACAATGCATGCTGAATTATGTCATAATTTGTGAAATTACAAATTTTGAAAATATAAATATAATAAAATTTAATTTAATTTAAAGAAATAAAATATTCATCACCCAAACTGATAACTTTCAGATTTCCACCTATCTGCACAATTATCATGTACATTTTGAGTGCTGTAACTGGCATAATTACCTCACAATTTGGTATCAAAGTGTGTCACCCTGTGTCAAACATCATTGAAGAAATCCTCCATATTGACTTATTTGACCTTAACCTTCAAAGTGAGGCTCTCATAGGGTGTAGGGATACAGCCTGATTGAAAAGAATGACCTATGACCTGATAGGGGTACAATGCATGCTGAATTATGTCATAATTTGTGAAATTACAAATTTTGAAAATATAAATATAATAAAATTTAATTTAATTAAACAAAATAAAATATTCACCACCCAAACTGATTAGTTTCAGATTTCCACCTATCTGGACAATTAGCATGTACATTTTGAGTGCTGTAACTGACATTGTTACCTCACAATTAGGTATCAAAGTGTGTCACCCTGTGTCAAACATCCTACTATATCAGGCCTCAGACCACAATTAATTTCACTATGTATTCTCATGTAGCCCCAGTGGCTGTA
This sequence comes from Gigantopelta aegis, assembly GCF_016097555.1. NCBI lineage: Eukaryota > Metazoa > Mollusca > Gastropoda > Neomphalida > Peltospiridae > Gigantopelta > Gigantopelta aegis. The sequence goes on from NW_024534922.1 coordinate 10,278, forward strand.
GCACTTTTATTAATTTCACCAGGCCATTAGCATTTCACGGGAAACATTACCTGCCTGGGCCCATTGAACACTCCAAAGGACGACATCTGTTGTCCAGCTCTTTTCCGCGTTATATCAATGTAAACAAACACACGTGGGCTAAGGGACCGAATCACACCCATTTCTGTGCATTTTACACAAATTTTGCATGACTTCAATGTGCTCTGGGGGACATTATGCAGTATCCAGTGTAAACCAAGTGCACATATTCACTAACTGCATCCTCTCACCTGTCAAACCCAGTGTAACAATCCAGTATACTAAGCAGCTCCCCAGCCATTAATCACATCACAAGAAAACTATATTTTCTCGCATTAACTTCCGTATTTTGGACAACCAAATGGGTGGATAACTCTAGTCTGAGGCCATATCGTTATGTACAGCCCGAACATGAAAAAATACGATATTTTTTCAAAAAAATATTTTTCTTCCTTTATATTTTTTTAACATATATAAATATATCGTGTTGAACAAGGCATGGAACAAACAAGTTCTTTAAAAAACGTTTTGCTGCCATTCCCATCGGCCATCTTAGATAATTATGGTAATCCCCAGGTGTGAAGTGGTCATTGCAAATCGAATCCCATCTTGACGGTCCTTTCCAATACGCACGTGTTCGGTTTGAGAACTGCTTCCGTGCAAACAATGTCGGTTTGTCTTTCGGAAGAATATGCAAACTTATTTTGCCTTTAACTGCAGCTTTTGTACATCCATACACCGAACAATGGTTTGCCATGTTTCACATTTGAAAGATATCTTCAAAATAATATTCCAAACATACAATTCAGTTCAATAGAATAACATTTTCGCGTTTTAAAAATGCACGTGTTCCACTTCCATGTAAAATGTCTGAAAGGCTGTGAAGCGCCTTTGATATTATGCCTGTTGTTGCGTCACGAGGTCACGTGACTGAACTCTTCGAGTTCAGAGGCTTTTTGGCAAGCGATGGGGTAAATGCTACTTTTTAGGCTGCGAATGATATTAAAGGTCAACTGAACTCTTCGGTAGGCTTTTTTTAAATGCTACTTTTTATTGCGAATATATTAAAAACGGGATTTATTTTATTGATACTTATATATGTAAAAGGTATACTTTGATGCCAAACAATAGTGAATTATGTTTTTGATAAATGTTTAAGGGTTTAAAAAATGAGACCCTTTTTAGAAATCACCAAATCTGTTTATGAAAATTGTCAAAAGTATAAGTTATCATTTACTATATCAAATGCATTAGATTCACTCTTAATGGAACTATCTTTTATCAAACTGTTGGGTGGTTTGGTTTAGGGAACGAAGGGGGGGGGGGGGCGCAGGCGCAGAACATTGTGCATGGTAAGTGAACAACATCTTTGCCACTGCACCTTCTTGAGCAATGGCGATCACTAGAACAGCCACATTTCATCATTCTAACAGCATAATCTGGGGCACTTGCACACATCTTCAGGAAGTGTGACAGGTGTGAGTGTCTTGGTCTCTATTTCTTTCTTCCATCTGAAGTCCTCAGGATTCAGTTGAAGTGAGTCATTTTCATCAAGTGAACGACAACGAATGGCTTGGTAGTGCGCTCGTTTTACATTCTCTAAGAATGCTTCCGTTGTAGGTGGCAGTGAACACAGTTTGGGTGACGAGGTGACGCCTTTACCATTTTTTGCAGCCCAAAGTTGAACACGAATCTCCGACAACTTTGCTACATTCTTCATGCCATAGCATGCGGATATGAATGTTGTAGCTTGCTTGTAGACATCTACCTAGGTCTGCGGTAACATCACCAACAGCAGACAAGGTGTGGCCTGCCGGAAGGACTTTAATCAATGTCCCCTTTCCAATGCCGAAGTAGGTGGCAACCGTGTCACAACCCGAAAGGGCGTGAGCTGGGAGGAGATCCTGCATTATCATCCTGTGTTGTTTTGCTGTCTCACCAGTGTCTATGACTGTCCTGCCTTTAATCGGGGATTACATGATGACTGGGACTTTGAGATCAGTTTGATCATGGTAGTGAACAAGGACGACTAAGACATCAGTGTCATCAGACATCACTGTGATGGATTTGCCTTCTAGACTGCACCGCAACACCTGCTGGACAATAATATTGCCCGCTTCTTCGTGGGTTGTCGTGAGATCATGCTGTCTTCTGATCTCTTCATTTTGAATTTCAACAGGGCAGTTGCTTTCTGCAGTGACCACTAGCTTGTAGACTGGTGCTTTCCGTGTGGAAGAGTCTGTCCTGACACATTTCTTCACAGATTATCTGGATGAGTTGCTTCTTATTCGCTGTTACAGTTAGTCCAACTTTCTGGACTGGCAACGTAGTCTTTAACTTGAGATGGTGGACTCGACTGGCTCTGGCCCCTCTTGCACCCCTGGTTCCGGATTTCGTGCTAAAATCACGGTAACGGTCGAACACAAGGTACACTTCATAGTCCTGCAATAGTTTTCAAATATGAAGACGTTGCTTCACATTTGAAACATAGTCCTGAACAGTGCCAGCCTCCAGCTAATGGATAGCTTTGGTTCCAATAGATTAAATTAAAAAAAATACGCCAAATATTTTAGGCCAAAGAGCCAAATGATCTGTTTGGAGTAGGGTCTGCTCATTAGAGCTAGACAATGTCACAAGTATAAAACAATGTCACAAGCATAATGTTGCCATCTTTGTTTTTAGTGTGTTACTAATTGCTGCCTGGTTTTCTTAACTCAATTTACCACGACAATTATCTTTCCTATACATCTGTCTACTTGTTTGACCTTTGACCGTGAAAAGTTGACCTTGAATGTCAAAATTTAGGATGAACCTTTCTGAGTTTCCCAAATGCAAGTGTTCGAAGGGGTCATTTGTTATTTTGTGTTGACTGGCTGCACTACTGTGGACATTTTCCCTTTCGCTGTCAAAAATAGCTATTTTAGCACTTTTTTGACATAGCTGGTCTTTCGTTTCGTACAAGGCGGTCATTATGCAATATATATGAACATAGGTGGGTTAAACTCATAGCAGGGTATCTAATCAAACAGATTAAGGAGTAAAAGATACAAATTAGGTTTGTTCTTGGCCTACGTAAATGTGTGACCTTTTGACCTCTGGTGACCTAATTATTGAACTCATATAACACCCATCATTGTAACGAGCTCCCCAAGACCCACATTTTGAGAGGTCACATGATCTATTATCTTCTATAAGAACGGCTCTAGAGGACTTTTTGTGTTCGTTACCAACATTTTTATGGCAAGTTTTGATTTTGCACTTCCAACACAACATTGTTAATCCAGAGAACTGCTCAGGGTGACGAGTGGTCATCCACCTGGAAATTGAAGACTACCACCCAATCTACCAAAATCATCAAAGAAAAAACCCACTTTAACTCTGATTGTAGGGTATGGCCTAAAATCGTGTCTTGGCTCCCGGAATGGACTGAAAACATTGTAACTGCGTAGAATTTCATCATAAATCAGCTTGTTGCTTTCATCTTTTTCTACATCTTTTTCTACTTTTTTGTTTATTATAGCAATAATGTACAAGTGTCATGTGCTATCATCTTTGAGTTGTTGTATAAATTATTATAATATTAGTCTGCTGGTATTTTGATCAATTTCCTCACGCGGAACATACCTTTTTGGAATCCGATTTGTTGTTGCACCACTATCAAGTTGGAATTTGATCTGTTGTTGTTGTTTGACAAGCAACATATTTGCAAATATCTTACTTTGGATTGCATTCACTTGATGTTCTTCAAGAGTTCCAATGTCAAAATCACTCTCTGATTCAATGTCCAACTGATGAACTATTTTTTGACGATAGCGATATTTTTGCTTCTGCACATATTTGATTTTTTTAAAATCCAATTTACACTCTGATGAAAAATTATTGTACTTGCCACAGCTGTCACACTTTTTACCAAAGGCTGGACACTTTCCTTTTCACAATTCCAGCCGCAATTTTAGCATTTTTGAAAGTTTTACGGTTTCTTGTATTTCTTCATGCATTTTACAGCGAACATGTTATTGGTATCAGCATTCTCAGTACCAATTATTACTTTTACTTTTTCAGTTGTGGTTTTACCCAGTGTTAGCTTATCATCTTGCAAAAGTCTTTTTCATACTGTGTTGTCACATGCACCACATACAATCCTGTCTCGAATAAAGCTATCTTCCAGTGTTCCACAGTTGCACGTTTTTTGCCCGTTTTCTTAACTTTGCTGCATACGTTTCAATAGGTTCACTGTCACCCTGTTTACAATTGAAAGTATAGCGTTCGAAAGTTTCATTTGTTTTGCCAACACAGAACGTTTCAAACTGTTCTAGCACTTTGTTTACATCATTTTTGTCATCTTCATTTTCCCATCCCTTATCATCGTAAACATCCATAGCCTCGGCGCCAGTACTGCTCAACGAGCCTAGAATCTATTTCATAATTATTCCTAGTGCGCCTGAACTTTTCCCAATTACATGCTATGTTTCCGTCATATCTAGTTTCGGTGGAAACGGTAAAACTGAATGTGCCGCCATTTTTCTACAATGCACTTTTACAGTTATTTTGCAGAATGTTCGCTTATTTACTTAGTTTACAATCTGATTAAAATTAGCTCTACTGGGTCTACCAGTAGATTTAACAGCATTGCGTGGACTCCCATGTCCAGGTGACATTTCATCTATAAATAACAATTTAAATATCGACCAATTACACTTCGCCTTTTATAGCGTTATTTGGGAGCATACAAATTCTAAAAATATCGGGCGAGACTATTCATGAAATAGGCGAACTTGTTGGTCTATTTCAACATTGAAAAAACAGGGGGGAAAGTGCAGTAATAAACTCTGGATTGTATACTAGTATAAACAGATTTTATGGCTATACCATCACGGGTTTTGTTTTGTTTTTTTCGTCTTGAAACGAATTGTATATAAAAAAAAATTATATTGCAATTAGTTTCCGGCATACTTCATAATTCACCCGAATCATTTTGTATACCCTCGGAATAATCCCGAATGTTTTCAAATTCTTTTCAAATCACTGGCATGATTTTGCAAGTAAGGTTTTGATTGGTCGAATGAAAGGTCAATTGGGCATGAGCTCTAACGGGCTGCTGTTAGATCCACATGTAATAGTGGAGCTAATTTTAATTAGATTGCTTAGTTTAACATGCTTTAGTTATTGTCTACATTAACCAAGGTAATTGTACTTTATTTCCTGACACTATGTTTCATGCTGCTTTGTATTATATAAAATATACAATATTCGATAGTTTGAGTTCGGCTAATTTGTATTTATTCAACATGGCGGATCGCCAATACCAAACAAAGGTCGCTTGTAACATCAGTAATCAAACATGCATCAAGACCGCTTCTATCAAATACAAATGCTGTTGCAATGTGCATTTTTATTTTCCTTGCTCACATCACGTGGTTTGATTTTAACATCTAGGGCATCCTTATATTTGGCAGCCTCATTTAGTGTTTGATCGAACAGGCTTCAGGAGGTTGTATACTTTTGACTTCGAAATATTTGTCAAGCCATCAAATTGAGTAAATGCTGTCTGATGACCAATGCCACACGATGTTGACGTACCAGTCCACTTTCGAGCATGCGCTGCAAATCTATGTAACTTGATGTATTCCATCATTACTGTCAAGAGTTGTAGATATCTTTGCTAAATAGGAATGGGACCTGTTTTATCAAAGAACATGATCCCTTCTGAGGGTTGTGACATGTCTATTTGATCCTCTTTTTTCCCTCATGTTGATCTTGCATTATAATTTGGTTCACCAGGCCTGGATTATATACCATTTCAGTATAGTCCAAAAGAACATAGTGCTCACCCTTCTCCACACACAACAATGAAAAATACTCAACAAGGTGCTGAACAATCCCGCGTAGTCTCAATTTGTTATCTTCCAGAATGTCATAGTCCCTTGAATGAACAACACCAGGTATTCATTTCAGTCCTTCGTTGTGGCATCGGTCTTTCAACTGAGAGATGTGTTTGAAACGTCTCTGAGGCTTGCAAATTCGGGGTCAGAAAGAACTGCCTAGAATTTATTTTTAAGATGCCTGTCACTGCTTAAAAGTATTCCCCGGATACTTTCCAGGTTCATAATATGAACCATCTCCTTTCTTGACATTAATGATGAATTTGCATAGAAGCTTGCATAAATCACCAGACTGGATTTCTTTTTGAATGACCTCAAATCGTTGTGGGCATGCATAAAGCGAGTAACAATTTTCATAGCGTAATTCATCTTTTGTGAAGTGTTTACTTTTTCATGAGAAATGGTGTAGTCGGCAATTTCTGATTTATCGCTGTAGTTTGGCATTTCATTTCAGAAGATTCTACCAAAACGGGGTTGAAAAAGTCATCTTTGAAAAATTAA
>NW_024534923.1:0-11738 GCF_016097555.1 Gigantopelta aegis
ATACGTGTACTGAACTCTACTTCACCCCACCCCTTCAAAGAAAATGTGTACATCTAAAGGAAAATGTATGTATCGTATGTACGACCTGCGTGGGCGAATTATAGGCACATTTATTTTAGTCCTTGACCCAAATAATTGCTGAATAAGTGAAAAAAGTAATTTTGGGGCCGAATTTTCGAAAATTGATTTTTGCCGAACGGTGAGTCATAAGTAGTCGAATAAAGAATTTTTTTGGTACATAATGGATTGGGACCACTCACACAGGGTCTCCTCCACTCTATAAATATCAGAACCCTTTCCGGAAGTCAGTATATGAGGCAATTACCGTTATATAAGAAAGCACTATAGTGGTGAAATCATTGATATACGTGTACTGAACTCTACTTCACCCCACCCCTTCAAAGAAAATGTGTACATCTAAAGGAAAATGTATGTATCGTATGTACGCTCTGTGTGGGCGAATTATAGGCACATTTATTTTAGTCCTTGACCCAAATAATTGCTGAATAAGTGAAAAAAGTAATTTTGGGCCGAATTTTCCAAAATTGATTTTTGCCGAACGGTGAGTCATAAGTAGTCGAATAAAGAATTTTTTGGTACATAATGGATTGGGACCACTCACACAGGGTCTCCTCCACTCTATAAATATCAGAACCCTTTCATGAAGTCAGTATATGAGGCAATTACCGGCATATAAGAACGCACTATAGTGGTGAAAGCATTGATATACGTGTACTGAACTCTACTTCACCCCACCCCTTCAAGCAAAATGTGTACATCTAAAGGAAAATGTATGTATCGTATGTACGACCTGCGTGGGCGAATTATAGGCACATTTATTTTAGTCCTTGACCCAAATAATTGCTGAATAAGTGAAAAAAGTAATTTTGGGGCCGAATTTTCCAAAATTGATTTTTACCGAATGGTGAGTCATAAGTAGTCGAATAAAGAATTTTTTTGGTACATAATGGATTGGGACCACTCACACAGGGTCTCCTGCACTCTATAAATATGAGAACCCTTTCATGAAGTCAGTATATGAGCCAATTACCGGCATATAAGAACGCACTGTAGTGCTGAAAGCATTGATATACGTGTTCTAACATCTACTTCACCCCACCCCTTGAAGCAAAATGTGTACATCTAAAGGCAAATGTATGTATCGTATGTACGACCTGCGTGGGCGAATTATAGGCACATTTATTTTAGTCCTTGACCCAAATAATTGCTGAATAAGTGAAAAAAATAATTTTGGGGCCGAATTTTCCGAAATGGATTTTTGCCGAACGGTGAGTCATAAGTAGTCGAATAAAGAAAGGTTTTGGTACATTATGGATTGGGACCACTCACACAGGGTCTCCTCCACTCTATAAATATCAGAACCCTTTCCGGAAGTCAGTATATGAGGCAATTACCGTTATATAAGAAAGCACTATAGTGGTGAAATCATTGATATACGTGTACTGAACTCTACTTCACCCCACCCCTTCAAAGAAAATGTGTACATCTAAAGGAAAATGTATGTATCGTATGTACGACCTGCGTGGGCGAATTATAGGCACATTTATTTTAGTCCTTGACCCAAATAATTGCTGAATAAGTGAAAAAAGTAATTTTGGGGCCGAATTTTCGAAAATTGATTTTTGCCGAACGGTGAGTCATAAGTAGTCGAATAAAGAATTTTTTTGGTACATAATGGATTGGGACCACTCACACAGGGTCTCCTCCACTCTATAAATATCAGAACCCTTTCCGGAAGTCAGTATATGAGGCAATTACCGTTATATAAGAAAGCACTATAGTGGTGAAATCATTGATATACGTGTACTGAACTCTACTTCACCCCACCCCTTCAAAGAAAATGTGTACATCTAAAGGAAAATGTATGTATCGTATGTACGACCTGCGTGGGCGAATTATAGGCACATTTATTTTAGTCCTTGACCCAAATAATTGCTGAATAAGTGAAAAAAGTAATTTTGGGGCCGAATTTTCGAAAATTGATTTTTGCCGAACGGTGAGTCATAAGTAGTCGAATAAAGAATTTTTTTGGTACATAATGGATTGGGACCACTCACACAGGGTCTCCTGCACTCTATAAATATCAGAACCCTTTCATGAAGTCAGTATATGAGGCAATTACCGGCATATATGAACGCACTGTAGTGCTGAAAGCATTGATATACGTGTTCTAACATCTACTTCACCCCACTCCTTCAAGCAAAATGTGTACATCTAAAGGGAAATGTATGTATCGTATGTACGACCTGCGTGGGCGAATTATAGGCACATTTATTTTAGTCCTTGACCCAAATAATTGCTGAATAAGTGAAAAAAGTAATTTTGGGGCCGAATTTTCGAAAATTGATTTTTGCCGAACGGTGAGTCATAAGTAGTCGAATAAAGAATTTTTTTGGTACATAATGGATTGGGACCACTCACACAGGGTCTCCTCCACTCTATAAATATCAGAACCCTTTCCGGAAGTCAGTATATGAGGCAATTACCGTTATATAAGAAAGCACTATAGTGGTGAAATCATTGATATACGTGTACTGAACTCTACTTCACCCCACCCCTTCAAAGAAAATGTGTACATCTAAAGGAAAATGTATGTATCGTATGTACGACCTGCGTGGGCGAATTATAGGCACATTTATTTTAGTCCTTGACCCAAATAATTGCTGAATAAGTGAAAAAAGTAATTTTGGGGCCGAATTTTCGAAAATTGATTTTTGCCGAACGGTGAGTCATAAGTAGTCGAATAAAGAATTTTTTTGGTACATAATGGATTGGGACCACTCACACAGGGTCTCCTCCACTCTATAAATATCAGAACCCTTTCCGGAAGTCAGTATATGAGGCAATTACCGGCATATAAGAACGCACTATAGTGGTGAAAGCATTGATATACGTGTACTGAACTCTACTTCACCCCACCCCTTCAAAGAAAATGTGTACATCTAAAGGAAAATGTATGTATCGTATGTACGACCTGCGTGGGCGAATTATAGGCACATTTATTTTAGTCCTTGACCCAAATAATTGCTGAATAAGTGAAAAAAGTAATTTTGGGGCCGAATTTTCGAAAATTGATTTTTGCCGAACGGTGAGTCATAAGTAGTCGAATAAAGAATTTTTTTGGTACATAATGGATTGGGACCACTCACACAGGGTCTCCTCCACTCTATAAATATCAGAACCCTTTCCGGAAGTCAGTATATGAGGCAATTACCGTTATATAAGAACGCACTATAGTGGTGAAATCATTGATATACGTGTACTGAACTCTACTTCACCCCACCCCTTCAAAGAAAATGTGTACATCTAAAGGAAAATGTATGTATCGTATGTACGACCTGCGTGGGCGAATTATAGGCACATTTATTTTAGTCCTTGACCCAAATAATTGCTGAATAAGTGAAAAAAGTAATTTTGGGGCCGAATTTTCGAAAATTGATTTTTGCCGAACGGTGAGTCATAAGTAGTCGAATAAAGAATTTTTTTGGTACATAATGGATTGGGACCACTCACACAGGGTCTCCTCCACTCTATAAATATCAGAACCCTTTCATGAAGTCAGTATATGAGGCAATTACCGGCATATAAGAACGCACTGTAGTGCTGAAAGCATTGATATACGTGTTCTAACATCTACTTCACCCCACCCCTTGAAGCAAAATGTGTACATCTAAAGGGAAATGTATGTATCGTATGTACGACCTGCGTGGGCGAATTATAGGCACATTTATTTTAGTCCTTGACCCAAATAATTGCTGAATAAGTGAAAAAAGTAATTTTGGGGCCGAATTTTCCGAAATTGATTTTTGCCGAACGGTGAGTCATAAGTAGTCGAATAAAGAAATTTTTTGGTACATAATGGATTGGGACCACTCACACAGGGTCTCCTCCACTCTATAAATATCAGAACCCTTTCCGGAAGTCAGTATATGAGGCAATTACCGTTATATAAGAAAGCACTATAGTGGTGAAATCATTGATATACGTGTACTGGACTCTACTTCACCCCACCCCTTCAAAGAAAATGTGTACATCTAAAGGAAAATGTATGTATCATATGTACGACCTGCGTGGGCGAATTATAGGCACATTTATTTTAGTCCTTGACCCAAATAATTGCTGAATAAGTGAAAAAAGTAATTTTGGGCCGAATTTTCGAAAATTGATTTTTGCCGAACGGTGAGTCATAAGTAGTCGAATAAAGAATTTTTTTGGTACATAATGGATTGGGACCACTCACACAGGGTCTCCTCCACTCTATAAATATCAGAACCCTTTCCGGAAGTCAGTATATGAGGCAATTACCGTTATATAAGAAAGCACTATAGTGGTGAAATCATTGATATACGTGTACTGAACTCTACTTCACCCCACCCCTTCAAAGAAAATGTGTACATCTAAAGGAAAATGTATGTATCGTATGTACGACCTGCGTGGGCGAATTATAGGCACATTTATTTTAGTCCTTGACCCAAATAATTGCTGAATAAGTGAAAAAAGTAATTTTGGGCCGAATTTTCGAAAATTGATTTTTGCCGAACGGTGAGTCATAAGTAGTCGAATAAAGAATTTTTTTGGTACATAATGGATTGGGACCACTCACACAGGGTCTCCTCCACTCTATACCGGCATATAAGAACGCACTATAGTGGTCATTGAATATCAGAACCCTTTCAAAGAAATATGTGTACATCTAAAGGAAAATGTATGTATCGTATGTACGACCTGCGTGGGCGAAGTAGTCCTTGACCCAAATATTGCTGAATAAGTGATTTTGGGGCCGAATTTTCTAAAATTGATTTTTACCGAACGGTGAGTCATAAGTAAATAAGAATTTTTTTGGTACATAATGGATTGGGACCACTCACACAGGGTCTCCTGCACTCTATATATAGAGAACCCTTTCATGAAGTCAGTATATGAGCCAATTACCGGCATATAAGAACGCACATTGCTGAAAGCATTGATATACGTGTTCTAACATCTACTTCACCCCACCCCTTCAAAGCAAAATGTGTACATCTAAAGGAAAATGTATGTATCGTATGTACGACCTGCGTGGGCGAATTATAGGCACATTTATTTTAGTCCTTGACCCAAATAATTGCTGAATAAGTGAAAAAAGTAATTTTGGGGCCGAATTTTCGAAAATTGATTTTTGCCGAACGGTGAGTCATAAGTAGTCGAATAAAGAATTTTTTGGTACATAATGGATTGGGACCACTCACACAGGGTCTCCTCCACTCTATAAATATCAGAACCCTTTCCGGAAGTCAGTATATGAGGCAATTACCGTCATATAAGAACGCACTATAGTGGTGAAAGCATTGATATACGTGTACTGAACTCTACTTCACCCCACCCCTTCAAAGAAAATGTGTACATCTAAAGGAAAATGTATGTATCGTATGTACGACCTGCGTGGGCGAATTATAGGCACATTTATTTTAGTCCTTGACCCAAATAATTGCTGAATAAGTGAAAAAAGTAATTTTGGGGCCGAATTTTCGAAAATTGATTTTTGCCGAACGGTGAGTCATAAGTAGTCGAATAAAGAAATTTTTTGGTACATAATGGATTGGGACCACTCACACAGGGTCTCCTCCACTCTATAAATATCAGAACCCTTTCCGGAAGTCAGTATATGAGGCAATTACCGTTATATAAGAAAGCACTATAGTGGTGAAATCATTGATATACGTGTACTGAACTCTACTTCACCCCACCCCTTCAAAGAAAATGTGTACATCTAAAGGAAAATGTATGTATCGTATGTACGACCTGCGTGGGCGAATTATAGGCACATTTATTTTAGTCCTTGACCCAAATAATTGCTGAATAAGTGAAAAAAGTAATTTTGGGGCCGAATTTTCGAAAATTGATTTTTGCCGAACGGTGAGTCATAAGTAGTCGAATAAAGAATTTTTTGGTACATAATGGATTGGGACCACTCACACAGGGTCTCCTCCACTCTATAAATATCAGAACCCTTTCCGGAAGTCAGTATATGAGGCAATTACCGTTATATAAGAAAGCACTATAGTGGTGAAATCATTGATATACGTGTACTGAACTCTACTTCACCCCACCCCTTCAAAGAAAATGTGTACATCTAAAGGAAAATGTATGTATCGTATGTAACGACCTGCGTGGGCGAATTATAGGCACATTTATTTTAGTCCTTGACCCAAATAATTGCTGAATAAGTGAAAAAAGTAATTTGGGGCCGAATTTTCGAAAATGATTTTTGCCGAACGGTGAGTCATAAGTAGTCGAATAAAGAATTTTTTTGGTACATAATGGATTGGGACCACTCACACAGGGTCTCCTCCACTCTATAAATATCAGAACCCTTTCATGAAGTCAGTATATGAGGCAATTACCGGCATATAAGAACGCACTGTAGTGCTGAAAGCATTGATATACGTGTTCTAACATCTACTTCACCCCACCCCTTCAAGCAAAATGTGTACATCTAAAGGAAAATGTATGTATCGTATGTACGACCTGCGTGGGCGAATTATAGGCACATTTATTTTAGTCCTTGACCCAAATAATTGCTGAATAAGTGAAAAAAGTAATTTTGGGGCCGAATTTTCCGAAATTGATTTTTGCCGAACGGTGAGTCATAAGTAGTCGAATAAAGAAATTTTTTGGTACATAATGGATTGGGACCACTCACACAGGGTCTCCTCCACTCTATAAATATCAGAACCCTTTCCGGAAGTCAGTATATGAGGCAATTACCGTTATATAAGAACGCACTATAGTGGTGAAATCATTGATATACGTGTACTGAACTCTACTTCACCCCACCCCTTCAAAGAAAATGTGTACATCTAAAGGAAAATGTATGTATCGTATGTACGACCTGCGTGGGCGAATTATAGGCACATTTATTTTAGTCCTTGACCCAAATAATTGCTGAATAAGTGAAAAAAGTAATTTTGGGGCCGAATTTTCGAAAATTGATTTTTGCCGAACGGTGAGTCATAAGTAGTCGAATAAAGAATTTTTTTGGTACATAATGGATTGGGACCACTCACACAGGGTCTCCTCCACTCTATAAATATCAGAACCCTTTCCGGAAGTCAGTATATGAGGCAATTACCGGCATATAAGAACGCACTATAGTGGTGAAAGCATTGATATACGTGTACTGAACTCTACTTCACCCCACCCCTTCAAAGAAAATGTGTACATCTAAAGGAAAATGTATGTATCGTATGTACGACCTGCGTGGGCGAATTATAGGCACATTTATTTTAGTCCTTGACCCAAATAATTGCTGAATAAGTGAAAAAAGTAATTTTGGGGCCGAATTTTCGAAAATTGATTTTTGCCGAACGGTGAGTCATAAGTAGTCGAATAAAGAATTTTTTTGGTACATAATGGATTGGGACCACTCACACAGGGTCTCCTCCACTCTATAAATATCAGAACCCTTTCCGGAAGTCAGTATATGAGGCAATTACCGTTATATAAGAAAGCACTATAGTGGTGAAATCATTGATATACGTGTACTGAACTCTACTTCACCCCACCCCTTCAAAGAAAATGTGTACATCTAAAGGAAAATGTATGTATCGTATGTACGACCTGCGTGGGCGAATTATAGGCACATTTATTTTAGTCCTTGACCCAAATAATTGCTGAATAAGTGAAAAAAGTAATTTTGGGGCCGAATTTTCGAAAATTGATTTTTACCGAATGGTGAGTCATAAGTAGTCGAATAAAGAATTTTTTTGGTACATAATGGATTGGGACCACTCACACAGGGTCTCCTGCACTCTATAAATATGAGAACCCTTTCATGAAGTCAGTATATGAGCCAATTACCGGCATATAAGAACGCACTGTAGTGCTGAAAGCATTGATATACGTGTTCTAACATCTACTTCACCCCACCCCTTGAAGCAAAATGTGTACATCTAAAGGCAAATGTATGTATCGTATGTACGACCTGCGTGGGCGAATTATAGGCACATTTATTTTAGTCCTTGACCCAAATAATTGCTGAATAAGTGAAAAAAGTAATTTTGGGGCCGAATTTTCCGAAATGGATTTTTGCCGAACGGTGAGTCATAAGTAGTCGAATAAAGAATTTTTTTGGTACATAATGGATTGGGACCACTCACACAGGGTCTCCTCCACTCTATAAATATCAGAACCCTTTCCGGAAGTCAGTATATGAGGCAATTACCGTTATATAAGAAAGCACTATAGTGGTGAAATCATTGATATACGTGTACTGAACTCTACTTCACCCCACCCCTTCAAAGAAAATGTGTACATCTAAAGGAAAATGTATGTATCGTATGTACGACCTGCGTGGGCGAATTATAGGCGCACTTATTTTAGTCCTTGACCCAAATAATTGCTGAATAAGTGAAAAAAGTAATTTTGGGGCCGAATTTTCGAAAATTGATTTTTGCCGAACGGTGAGTCATAAGTAGTCGAATAAAGAATTTTTTTGGTACATAATGGATTGGGACCACTCACACAGGGTCTCCTCCACTCTATAAATATCAGAACCCTTTCCGGAAGTCAGTATATGAGGCAATTACCGTTATATAAGAAAGCACTATAGTGGTGAAATCATTGATATACGTGTACTGAACTCTACTTCACCCCACCCCTTCAAAGAAAATGTGTACATCTAAAGGAAAATGTATGTATCGTATGTACGACCTGCGTGGGCGAATTATAGGCACATTTATTTTAGTCCTTGACCCAAATAATTGCTGAATAAGTGAAAAAAGTAATTTTGGGCCGAATTTTCGAAAATTGATTTTTACCGAATGGTGAGTCATAAGTAGTCGAATAAAGAATTTTTTTGGTACATAATGGATTGGGACCACTCACACAGGGTCTCCTGCACTCTATAAATATCAGAACCCTTTCATGAAGTCAGTATATGAGGCAATTACCGGCATATATGAACGCACTGTAGTGCTGAAAGCATTGATATACGTGTTCTAACATCTACTTCACCCCACTCCTTCAAGCAAAATGTGTACATCTAAAGGGAAATGTATGTATCGTATGTACGACCTGCGTGGGCGAATTATAGGCACATTTATTTAGTCCTTGACCCAAATAATTGCTGAATAAGTGAAAAAAGTAATTTTGGGGCCGAATTTTCTAAAATTGATTTTTACCGAATGGTGAGTCATAAGTAGTCGAATAAAGAATTTTTTTGGTACATAATGGATTGGGACCACTCACACAGGGTCTCCTGCACTCTATAAATATCAGAACCCTTTCATGAAGTCAGTATATGAGGCAATTACCGGCATATAAGAACGCACTGTAGTGCTGAAAGCATTGATATACGTGTTCTAACATCTACTTCACCCCACCCCTTGAAGCAAAATGTGTACATCTAAAGGCAAATGTATGTATCGTATGTACGACCTGCGTGGGCGAATTATAGGCACATTTATTTTAGTCCTTGACCCAAATAATTGCTGAATAAGTGAAAAAAATAATTTTGGGGCCGAATTTTCCGAAATGGATTTTTGCCGAACGGTGAGTCATAAGTAGTCGAATAAAGAAAGGTTTTGGTACATAATGGATTGGGACCACTCACACAGGGTCTCCTCCACTCTATAAATATCAGAACCCTTTCCGGAAGTCAGTATATGAGGCAATTACCGTTATATAAGAAAGCACTATAGTGGTGAAATCATTGATATACGTGTACTGGACTCTACTTCACCCCACCCCTTCAAAGAAAATGTGTACATCTAAAGGAAAATGTATGTATCGTATGAACGCTCTGTGTGGGCGAATTATAGGCACATTTATTTTAGTCCTTGACTGAAATAATTGCTGAATAAGTGAAAGAAGTAATTTTGGGCGGAATTTTCGAAAATTGATTTTTACCGAATGGTGAGTCATAAGTAGTCGAATAAAGAATTTTTTTGGTACATAATGGATTGGGACCACTCACACAGGGTCTCCTGCACTCTATAAATATCAGAACCCTTTCATGAAGTCAGTATATGAGGCAATTACCGGCATATATGAACGCACTGTAGTGCTGAAAGCATTGATATACGTGTTCTAACATCTACTTCACCCCACTCCTTCAAGCAAAATGTGTACATCTAAAGGGAAATGTATGTATCGTATGTACGACCTGCGTGGGCGAATTATAGGCACATTTATTTTAGTCCTTGACCCAAATAATTGCTGAATAAGTGAAAAAAGTAATTTTGGGGCCGAATTTTCGAAAATTGATTTGTGCCGAACGGTGAGTCATAAGTAGTCGAATAAAGACATTTTTTGGTACATAATGGATTGGGACCACTCACACAGGGTCTCCTCCACTCTATAAATATCAGAACCCTTTCCGGAAGTCAGTATATGAGGCAATTACCGGCATATAAGAACGCACTATAGTGGTGAAATCATTGATATACGTGTACTGAACTCTACTTCACCCCACCCCTTCAAAGAAAATGTGTACATCTAAAGGAAAATGTATGTATCGTATGTACGACCTGCGTGGGCGAATTATAGGCACATTTATTTTAGTCCTTGACCCAAATAATTGCTGAATAAGTGAAAAAAGTAATTTTGGGGCCGAATTTTCGAAAATTGATTTTTGCCGAACGGTGAGTCATAAGTAGTCGAATAAAGAATTTTTTTGGTACATAATGGATTGGGACACTCACACAGGGTCTCCTCCACTCTATAAATATCAGAACCCTTTCCGGAAGTCAGTATATGAGGCAATTACCGTCATATAAGAACGCACTATAGTGGTGAAATCATTGATATACGTGTACTGAACTCTACTTCACCCCACCCCTTCAAAGAAAATGTGTACATCTAAAGGAAAATGTATGTATCGTATGTACGACCTGCGTGGGCGAATTATAGGCACATTTATTTTAGTCCTTGACCCAAATAATTGCTGAATAAGTGAAAAAAGTAATTTTGGGGCCGAATTTTCGAAAATTGATTTTTGCCGAACGGTGAGTCATAAGTAGTCGAATAAAGAATTTTTTTGGTACATAATGGATTGGGACCACTCACACAGGGTCTCCTCCACTCTATAAATATCAGAATCCTTTCCGGAAGTCAGTATATGAGGCAATTACCGTTATATAAGAAAGCACTATAGTGGTGAAATCATTGATATACGTGTACTGAACTCTACTTCACCCCACCCCTTCAAAGAAAATGTGTACATCTAAAGGAAAATGTATGTATCGTATGTACGACCTGCGTGGGCGAATTATAGGCACATTTATTTTAGTCCTTGACCCAAATAATTGCTGAATAAGTGAAAAAAGTAATTTTGGGGCCGAATTTTCGAAAATTGATTTTTACCGAACGGTGAGTCATAAGTAGTCGAATAAAGAATTTTTTTGGTACATAATGGATTGGGACCACTCACACAGGGTCTCCTCCACTCTATAAATATCAGAACCCTTTCATGAAGTCAGTATATGAGGCAATTACCGGCATATAAGAACGCACTGTAGTGCTGAAAGCATTGATATACGTGTTCTAACATCTACTTCACCCCACTCCTTCAAGCAAAATGTGTACATCTAAAGGGAAATGTATGTATCGTATGTACGACCTGCGTGGGCGAATTATAGGCACATTTATTTTAGTCCTTGACCCAAATAATTGTTTTGGGGCCGAATTTTCGAAAATTGATTTTTGCCGAACGGTGAGTCATAAGTAGTCGAATAAAG
>NW_024534924.1:0-16892 GCF_016097555.1 Gigantopelta aegis
TTTTTGAGATACTTTGTACAGCAAACTCAGACATTAAATAGTGCAGTAATCCTAACTACTTTTAATAATGGATATTTATGGTTTTCTTTGTTTCTCATTACTATATATAAAGCTAACATGTGGACAGAATCTTATAAGATCATTATCCACTGGTCATCTTCTTGTGCTTTTTTGCTTGGACATTTTCTGGTGTGTTTTATTATCACGTATTACCCTAATATCCATTAATTTTTTGTAATATATGCACTTGCATATCTTTGTAAACTGTAGTGTGATATGGTGGTTTTTCATGCTAACTGTTCAATTCATATTGATCAACTTGTAGGAGCTTTAGCATATGAACTAAGTTCTTCTATCATTTACTGGCATAGTATTAATGTACAGTTTTCAAACATTGGGCTGGAAACTACTCCTCTCATGAATTCTATCAAGTTTGATGTGCTAAAGTAACTCAACTATGCTAGGAAGAACAGTACCCCAAGAATCATATGAATTGACCTACTGGGAGGAGGACTACCATGCCAAATCACTCATTATCAGCACTTTCTATTAGATAATGTATATAATGTACTTTATACTCAGAATTGAAAATTTGTTTAGCCCTTTTAATGTATTTACTGTACATGTAACAACAGACACCTTAAAACTTCACTGGATAGCAGCATACACTACTTTTTGCTTACTCCTGCTCTGCTCTACTGAAATGCTTTTTAAAGCCACCATTACAATAAGTTGTGCTGTTGTTGTTACTAGAAAGGGACTTGTGGATGCTTCAAAAACATGTGTTGCAAGCATTCTATGCTCTATTAAGTATTCTTTAATTCAATATACTGAGACTTTATAGTACATATCTTCCATACTAAAGCTCTTCCTCCTCTCTCATGCCCTCATTCTCACTCTTTTTTCAATCTTGTCTAATATGTCAGTTAAATCTTGTCTCCATTTATATGGACTCTACTAAACCTTGTTCTCTGGCATCCGATTTCATAATATATCATTTGTTGTTAAGCTGCTTCAAATGTGACAACATGCACCTTTAATTAATTTTATACATGCAGTAGTGACAACAAGGTTGACTTCTCCTCTATAAGCACTCATAACTGTACCAAATGCTTTGATAACTCCAGAGATTAGTTTCACCTAATGTACCTGTAAATTATTATGACAACACATAATCTGTCACTGTGGATTAAGGACAACTAACCAAAAGAGGTTCACAGTGATATCAGAATACTTCTTTCCTTTTAAACATCATTAAGACCAGCTAAAGATGAGTAAGTATTAAAAAAGCGCTTATCTTAATTACTTACTTTGCTTTTGTTGTTTTCTGACAGTAGGGTTATTAATAAAACTAGAGAGCTGGTGAATCAGTTTCTATAAAATTAAGAAATCCATTAATTTGAAAACAATTGTATAAACCATTACATGTGCATATACACTCTACATGTACTTCATTATAAAATTATACATTAGCAGTTATAATAAGATTTATATTAAGATCTATCAGTTTACCTGAACGTCTTTAGTTCCTCTTCCGTTTTCTCTAATAATGTTTTAATAAGCAGCTAAAAACAAAGCATAGCATATCTTCTTTCTAATCCAACACTTGAATAGGAGCCTATATATAAATATATAATAGCCACGAATCAAAATGGATATCGTTCTTTGGTTAGAAATAAAAATCTAATGATCACATACATTTAATAATTTTAGCATATATACATTAAATTGTCTTATACACCTTAGTCTATACTGTGTCTAGTAATGTTATTAATATCAGGTTGATTCATTTTCGGGTGGAATCTAGTTACTATAATTTTTATAAATTTACATAAAACTAGATAAAGTTGCTGGCTTGAGACTATTTTGATAGCAAGAACACATATTGCATGTACTTACTCATTAACAGAACCAAAATCAAATACTCTTTATTGAGATGATTCCCTCATTAAAATGTAACCAATACAATACCTATCATTACAGACATTTTAGACAATTACCTTAACACTTTGTTGTACAGCTGCTCCTATTGGTAATGTTGTACTCAGCATATCTCACTTAAACTAGTCTAAATGAATAAAAGAACAAGTCAGATATAACATAATTTACTGTAAATTGCTAAAGTCATTGAGATTCACTTTCATATGATTGTCTCTAATTGTCAATCCTGAAATGAATGAGGTTACCTATTACTGAATTTTGTGACAATGACCAAACAGAAGTCAGACTCCACATAGTCTCATACCCATACCTACAAACATCAGGAAACATTGTAGGTCTGGGTATGATGCTGTACATAGCTCAACATTGACTAATTTCATGTTGGATATGATGCATGTAGCTTTTTATTACGAGGTTTATATACAGCATCATGTAAGTAATTACTGAATGTCACATAATTATTTTAAAAAAACAATTATTTGTTTTAAGCTAGATACTTGCTAAATGTTGACTCTGCGCCAGCTAAGTTCTCTCCAGGCAGCATGGTTTTTTTATGTGATACTCATGGGGTGTATAGTGTAAGGAAGGTGTGGGCAATGCTTTTGTTTGACGCGCCCTTAACAATATGGGCTACTAAAACAGAAAGATATTATTGTGACTGTCCCCTTCATTTATTACATGAAATGTAAGTGACAATAGCTGTTAAATATAACTGTATTATTTCTTATTAACTTCATTAATAATAAAAAGCATTTGTACAATCGCAAACACAGTATAATGTATCACTTATAATGGACTGTGTTATGAATGTTTGACATTCTTGTGCTGGATCCTGTGACTTTTTTTGGAATTACTGATCACAGTTGTTATTAAGTGTCCATCCTCTAATTATAATTTTAGATGTATAGTTTTAAGAAAGTCAAGTTCATAGACTTACTATATCTTTGTCACTGACTACTGTACACTCTACAAAGATACTTAAAATATAGACATTACAGATATATCACATCAATGAAAATTGATTTATAAATGTTTTGATTTTTATTTATGTTAATATCTTGTTATATTGATATGAGTTTATATTTATACTGTTTTAAACTATTGCCTTTCATTGGAAGCATAACTTATATATCATATAGTTTAATGTTCCTCATTGGTCCAAATGCTTGGCAGTAACTCCACCCATTCTAACGAGGTGATGTGTACAATACTGCAGCACAATAAGGCTTCTATATTTTGTGATTAATAAACTATATTCTATTCAGACAATGTTCATTGTGTACTTGATAAGATATCAGGATTATATATGTTGTTCCTATTCATGGTGTAATATCCATGATCACTAAGCATGCTCAGTTTGAATACCACATAAGTGGCGCCAAAATTTGTACTAAAAATTGATAAACTAGATGTCCATTTCTTCATTTTAAAGCCACCCGTGTGTCTGGACTTTACTTCTGCAGGCCTGTTTAGCAAGAGAGAGAAGGAACTGGATTCAATTCAGACAGAAGAGGGAGTCCTGGATTCCATGCAGCTAAGTCCTTTGACAGTGTTCTCTCTACAGTAAATTATAGACAATATATTCCTCTCTGCAACAAAAAAAAGACAGTAGCAACAATACGGTCATAGTAGCAGTACTCCAATGTGTTAGTTATATCTAGCTTGCCAACTTAGCTTGTAAATTCATTGAGCTTTAGCCCTTAGTTTTAGTGCATCTTGTTGTCTGAACTAGGCCTGTTGTAATATGCAACACCAACTCTTCTTTTTATTTCTTTAACATTGTCCCTTGATGTCAACCATCATCATATCCTGTAAGTAACCCTGTCTCTCCTTACTTTTATTATGTCTACTGTTTCTATGTAATTGTCCCCTCTACTGTGTGCTGTCCTGCTACAATTTTCTAAACTAACTGTTCTGTCTACTGTTTTGAATGTAACTGTCTCATCTACGTATCTAAATATAATTCTCCTGTCTACTGTGTCTAAATACTGTCCGTCTGCACAGTGTTTTTTAGTATAATGTCCTGTCTACTGTATACTAATATAATTGTCTCATCTACTGGACCTAATATAGCTGTCTAATCTACTGTGTTCTAATTGGAGTTGTCCTGTCTACCCTGTCCTAATTGTAATCATCAAGTATAATGCATCATAGTATAATTGTCCATATCTTTGTCCCTAATGTAATTGTCTAATCTGCTGATCCTAATGTAACTGTATTCCCTCCACTGTGTCCTAACGTAATTGACAATCTACCTTCTCCTAATCTAATTACCCTGTCTACTGTGTCCTAATGTCACCTGTCCAATCTACTACTTTGTCTTAGTTTAATTATTCCATTTACTATGTTCTAACATAATTATACCTAACTACTGGTTTCCTAGTGTACGACCATCTGTTTACTATGTCATAATGTAAACTTTCTATATACTGCGTCCTAAAGTAATTGTCGTATCTACTGTGTCCCCTAATCTCCAACCATCATGTCTATTGTGTCGTAATATAACTTTCCTGTCTATTTGTCCTAATGTAATTGTCCCATCTACTATGTTCTAATGTACTTGTCTTCTAATAATCATCTGTGGGTTTTCTATTTAACATTCCATTCTAAACGACATCCTAATGTAATTGCTGATCTTAACGTCTTCTAATGCAACTGTCCCATAACTGTGTCCCAACTAAGCTCCAATCTACTGTGTTTGTAATGCAACTGTCCCCTCTACTATGTGTTAACATAATTTTTCCCGTCTGCTGTATCCGGATGTAAGTTTACATTCTACTATGTCCTAGCATAATTGTCCAACTACTACTGTCCTGTGTAGTGGGGTGTACTAACATAATTTGTCAGTCTACTGTGTGATATATAACAGACTGTTCTGTCTCTGTTGGTCCTATTGTTTACTAACCCTCTACTGTGTCCTAGTTTTAAATTGTTCCTGTGTCCTAACGTACATGTCCCATTTACTGTGTCCTAATGTAACACATCCCTTTCTACTTGTGCTAGTAATGTAATTGTCCTATCTACTGTGTCCAAACGTAACTGTCTCATCTACTATGTTCTACTAACAAATTGTCCCATCTGCTGTATTTGGATGTAAGTTTTCCATTCTACTGGGTGTCATAGCATACTTGTCTCCAGCTGCTACTGTCCTGGTCTAGTGTATCCTAACATAATTATCAAGTCTACTGAATGTCTTAATATAACTAATTATCTTGTCTATTGTGTCCTATTGCAACTTCCCATGTACTGCTTCATAGTATAATTGTCCCTGTGTCCTAACGTAAACTGTCCCATTTTACTGTGTCCTAAGTAACATCCTGTCTACTGTGCAATAATGTAATTGTCCGATCAACTGCGTCCTAACATAATTGTCCCATCTGTTTTTTCCAGATGTAAGTTTATATTGTAACTATGTCCCCACATAATTGTCTCAACTACTACTGTCTTGTCTAGTGTGTCCTAACAATAATTATCAGTCTACTCTGTCATAATATAACTAACTGTCTTGTCTGCTATGGGTCTACTGTAACTGTCCCATCCACTGTGTCTTAGTATAATTGTCCACCCCCCCCCCCCCTGTGTCCTAATGTAACTGGTTCATTTATTGTGTTCTAATGTTAACATTCTGTCTACTGTGCTGTAATGTAATTGTCCTATCTACTGTGTCCCTACACATAACTGTACCATCTACTACATGCTAACATAATTATCCCATCTGCTGTATCTGGATGTAAGTTTTTCCCATTCTACTGCGTCCTAGCATAATTTTTTCTCACCACTACTGTCATGTCTAGTGTATCCTAACATAATTATCAGGTCTACTGTGTCATAATATAACTGACTGTTTTGTCTGCTGTGTCCTATTATTACTATCCTAATTTAATGTGTGCTAGTAGAATGTCCCTGTGTCCTAACGTAAATGTCTCATTTACTGTGGTCCTAATGTAACATCCTGTCTACTGTGTTGTCACGTGACAGTCCTATCTACTGTGTCCAAATGTAACTGTTCTATCTACTATGTTCTCAACATAATTATTCTATCTGCTGTATCCTGATGTAAGTTTTCCATTATATTATTGTTCTAGCATAATTGTTTCAACTACTACTGTCCTGTTTTAGTACGTTCTAACAGAATTATCAGGGTCTACTCTGTCCATAATATAACTAACTGTCTTGTCTGCTATGGTCTACTGTAACTGTCCCATCCCACTGTGTCCTAGTATAGTTGTCCCTGGGTCCTAATGTAACTGTTCCATTTAGTGTGTTCTAATGTAACATTCTGTCTACTGTGCTGTAATGTAATTGTCCTATCTACTGTGGTTCCTAACATAACTGTACCATCTACTACGTGCTAACATAATTTGTCCCATCTGCTGTATCTGCTGTAAGTTTCCATTCTACTTTGTTGTAGCATACTTGTCTCAGCTACTACTGTTCTGTCTAGTGTCCTAACATAATTATCAGGTCTAAGGGTGTCTTAATTTAACTAATTATCTTGTCTACTGTGTCCTATTGCAAACTGTCCCATCTACTGCGTCATAGTATAATTGTCCCTGTGTCCTAAACGTAACTGTCCCTTTATTGTGTCCTAAGGTAACATCCTGTCCCTACTGTTTTGTAACGTGACAGTCCTATCTACTGTGTCCCAACATAACTGTTCTATCTACTATGTTCTAACAAATTGTGCTGTCTGCTGTATCCTAATGTAAGTTTTATTATATTATGAGGTTAAAATGTCCCATTTACTGTGTCCTAAAGTAACATCCTGTCTACTGTGGTTTGTAACGTGACAGTCCTATCTACTGTGTCCAAACGTAACTGTTCTATCTACTATGTTCTAACATAATTGTGCTATCTGCTGTATCCTTATGTAGTTTTTATATATATTATGTTAAAATGCCCCATTTTACTGTGTCCTGAAGTAACATCCTGTCTACTGTGTTGTAACATGACAGTCCTATCTACTGTGTCCAAACGTAACTGTTGTATCTATATATTCTAACATAATTGTGCTATCTGCTGTATCCTGATGTAAGTTTTATTATATTATGTTAAAATGTCCTGTTTTAGTGCATTCTAACAGAATTATCACGTCTACTGTGTCATAATATCAATAATTTTTTTGTCTACTCTGTCCTACTGTTACTAACCCATTTTACTGTGTCCTAGTATAGTTTTCCTGGTGTCCTAATGTAAATGTCCCCATTTACTGTGTCCTAATGTAACATCCTGTCTACTGTGGTGTAATGTAATTGTACTATCTGTACTGTGTCCAAACGGTAACTGTCCCATCTATGGTTTCTAAATAAATGTGCCATCTGCTGTATGCTGATGTAAATTTTTTTCATTCTACTGTGTTCTAGCATAATTGTCTCCTCAACTACTACTGTCCTTCTAGTACATTCTAACATTTTATATCAGAAGTATTGGGTCATTATATAACTAACTGTCTTCTCTTCTGTGTCCTCTTGTTACTATCCCATCTATTTGTCCTAGTATAATTCTTCCTGTGTCCAAACATAACTGTCCCATTTAGTGTTGTCCTAATGTAACATCCTGTCTACTGTTTTGTAATGTAATTGTCCTAACTACTGTGTACTAAAGTAATTTTCTATCTACTGTTCCCTATGTAATTGTCCCGTCTGCTATGTCCTAATGTGACTCTTGTCTACTGTGTTATAATGTAACCTGCCTCGTCTACTGTATCCTATGTACTCATCCATTCTATTCTGTCCTAACATAATTGTGTCATCTACCTATCCGTCCTATCTAATGTGTCCTAATGTAATTGTTCCATCTGCTGTGACCTAATGGGTAGTTTATTATCTATTGTACGTTAGTTAACTGTCCTGTCTACTTGTCCTAACGTAATTGTTTCCTTCTAAATTGTCCTAATGTAATTTTCTTGTCTAGTTTGTCCTAATGTGACCTCCGTCCCTGTCGTATGTTTTCCTAATGTACTGTCCTCTTTACTGTGTCCTTATGTAACCATCGTGTCTATATTCAAACTTTTATTATTTGTACTAAATCTATTGTTCATTATTGTTAGCTAGAATTGTTAATGTTATGAGGTGGATTTTTATTATGCATGAATATTTAGCCTTTTTTGAGTGTAATTTATATGCCCTCATTCAATTCATTTATGAGGTTCTAAGCATGATGTTATTAACTGTTTACTTATTAAGTACATGATCATTGTTTCTATGCTTTCATTTAATGTTATATATCTAGTCATACCAAACTGGTTGTGAGTTGTGTATATGACATTCTAACCAATGTTAGCCAACACTATTTATTCCGTTATGTAGTTAGATTTTTATCTCTAAGATGATCTGGTCATGTTCTCTCAACTGTTACCTTGTAACTTCGATATATTGTACATGCAATAATTGGTTTTTTATAATTATTTATATTACTGGTGATTTCTTAGCTATACAATTTAATATATACAGCCACTACAATATAATCGTGAGTTATATTATAAATTTCTAACAAACTAAATACTGTTTTTTTTACATACATACACATATATAGAAAGAAAAAAATGGCTACTGGTAAGTTATACCTGATACACAGATATTAGTATTATAATAAATTTGTAATCATTTAGGAACATGTATTGAGATGATGGTTCCTTTTAAATGTGAGTTAGAGGACAAATAATGTATTTGTTTCTTTTCTATGGTTTCTGCTCTATATCACGGATAATCTATCTGCTGGGGTCTCTCAGTCTCACCAACATCTTGTAAGCTATATCTATCACTTAATGATATGAATTATGATATAAGTCTCTGATAATTGTTGTAAATAACTTTCTACACTCTCTACAGTGATGTTGGAAATATGTTTCTACAACAAAGGTAGTGATCTGGAAGGTAACGAAATTTAGTCAAGAGTAACTCTAATCACAAATATATGTATATGCATGAGAAGCCTTTATCTTAGCTTTCTAGACCATATTAATTTTACTTGAGTTGGTACATACATTGATATAATACAATATTCTTTGCATGCCTAGAATGTGCACTGAGCCTTAAAAGTACATCTATAATATGAGATGCCTTAGCTTCCTTTTAATAGAATAGAGTATGGTCTAGTGCAATGTACTGTATAGAACTTGTTTTTATAGCTCACTCAAGGATTTAAATGTTACAACCTACACTATACCCTAATAGCATCCTCTGTATAAAAATGTGTAACAATATTTAGCCAAAATCTTGTTTTCAATTATTACAGTAGAGCCAGTCATCTGTCTAGAGTACTAGAATATCTTCCATCTCTAGTAGTTTTAGGATTAACTTTTGTAACCAGTACATTCCACCTTGTAGTCATTAGTAGTCCTCTCTGCTGTGTCCTAATTTAACTGTCCTATATACTGTCTTCTAATGTAACTGCCCCTATCTATTGCATTCTAATGTAACTGTCCCATGAACTATGTCCTAATATAACTGTCCAATCTACATGTTCAATGCAACTGTCCTGTCTACTGTGTCCTAATGTAAACTGTTCTATCTACTGTGTTCAAATGTAACAGTGCTATCTACTGTGTTTTCTAATGTAACTGTCCCATCTACTGGTTTTCTAATATAACTGTCCCATTTACTGCTTTCGAATGTAACTGTCCTGTCTACTTTGTCATAATGTAACACTCCTGTTTATTCTGGTAACTGTTCTAATATTTACTGTGTCCTTTGTAACTGCCCCATCTAATGTAACTGTTCTGTCTCCTGTGCCCTAATGTAACTGTCATATCTACTTTGTCCTATAGTAACTATCCCATCTACTGTATTTTAATTTAAGTCTCCTGTCTATAGTGTCCCTAATGTAACTCTTCATCTACTGTGTCCTAAAATAATTGTCCCATCTACTGTATTCTAACGTAGTTTATGTCATCTACTGTGTTCTAATTAACTGTCCCCATCTAATGTGTCCTAATGTAACTGTCCATTTTACTGTGTCCTAAGGTAACTGTCCTATCTATTGTGTTCCTATAGTAACTGTCCCATCTACTATGTTCTAATATAACTCTCCAGTCTATTGTGTCCCTAATGTAACTGTCTCATCTACTTTGTCCTGTGTTAGAGACAACGGACGGAGGAGGCACTGTCTTACATTTGAATCCGTATCACCAGATCCTGTCTCTTCTCGGCAAACTTCACGAAAGCGGACTTTGGACTCTACGTCACAGGACAAATCACAATTGGAGATTGACTTGTTCTCATCCGTCAACAGACCCGTGTATAACCACAGTGTACTGTCAGAAATCGTGTCTGGTTCTCAAATCTTTGGCAAGTATTACCATGAGTACAACGAAAGACGACTCTTCAGCATCCATTTTCTAAGGACAGATCCTCATAAGTAAACATTATGTATTGTCCTAAACATTACATGATAGGTCAAGTGTTAAACAAGTTTAACCAAGATATTATTTAGCTAACATGACTTTAAGACAATAATGTTGTAGAAGTGCTCATTGATTGATGCATGTACCATACACAAGTTTGGTTTTTCCCCCCAAACCAATTGCAAAAGTGCTTCTATTGTAAACAACAACTATAGTCCACTGACACATCCGTCTTCTGTATGTTCTAAGAATGTTTGTTGTTTTGTTTGTCAGTCGGGTATATCTAAAGAGGATGTACTACTTAAAACATACCAAACGTGTTTTGTCCTGCAATGATTTTTATAGAGATTATGATGACAACCTTGTGAAAGTATGTTGGAAAGCAAAGAATATCTAGATGTTTTGAGTTAGATGATACATTGAAAGGTTTACCTTCCAATTTTTCCGACAGAAGTGAGGTATAGAAGCGAGGGAAGTCATTCAAGCACTTACAAACTAAAGTCAAAAAAACTTTATACTTTAGTAGGCCATGTTTATTGTGTCATAAGTTTTACTGCGCTCATAGGATATCAATTGTTTTTCCCTGAATGTAATTATGAGCATTTTGTAAGTCTTTAGACAAATAATTTTTTTTGTTGAAACAGATTTCTTTGTAACACACTTTCTGAAGTGTTTACAATACACAAACTCTGCTATTTCTCAATGGAAGACATTTGTTGAGAACTTTCCGATATGTTATCATCTGGGACCACCCCCCGATGCCCCAGTCCCTCTGACTCGAACAGCCAATATGGAAGGAGACATTTGCATGAAAGTGGGTCCTGTGAAAGTTTGTCTGGTGGAATTGGAATGAAAGTGAAAGTCTTTGGAGCAGACAGTTTTCAGTCTTTTGAACACTCAATGCAATGGCAATGCTCATACAGTGGACAGGTTGAACCTCTTGGCAGCAAGAACTCCGAACAGATTCTGACGTGGGAGTCCTGCCACGATAGACCTCAAGGGAGTGGTGATGTTAAGGTTGCAAGTGGACGTACAAGATCTTCAAAAGAAGATGATGGAATTGGAGATATATGTTGAAGGAGGAGAACCAGAACATATTGGACACTATGAGAAAGTATTATGCGACATATCTCCACAATGAACCACATGATAGGACTTCGGATCCGTCGGACTCAATGAAATGTTTTGGAGAAGGGGTTCGACTGACAGATGAAAGTCAGTACCAAGCTAGAGTTCCAATAAACAAGTTATCAATACGAGTAAGTGGTTTCTCGGATACTCTGTCAATAATGTTCCAGACCATAACCAATACCCTAACCAAATGGAGGCGTTGTGGGAGGCATAAATCAGCCATTAGGGACCTTATCCCAGAGTTAATGTCAGATGTTACAGGTTTTTTTACTCTTCTTGTCACACACCTATACACAGGCAGGTTCAGAGAGTGGATGTACTGAATTTCAAAAGAGGACTGTCATAACAACTCCAGAAGATATACAAGAGTACCAAAGTTTACAAGGTCAGACAATTTTGCTGGTGAAGATGGAATTGCAGGCGAGAATAAGTGCTATAGAAAGGGAGAAGAAGATATCCAGGTTGAACAGCTTCAAGATGCCATGAAAAGTCTTTGACGAATTTGCTCGTACTTGTGCACATCGGAATCGTCAAAGGACGATCCACCATCAAGGTGCAAAGATATTCCTATGATTCCATTAACACCCTCATTATACCGACCATAACATGAAAGTGGAAACCTCTGTAGTTGAACAAGTTTGCATCGTTGTGAAGAAAAAATTTGTGACTCTGGAACAGCAGTCGATCAGCTTGACGGCAAGATACGTAAAGAGACTCTCACCATTCAAGTGTTGACAGGATACAGAACGAGAGTAGTATAGCCAGTGATGAGCAAAAGATATCGATACCAGAAAAAGGATCGACAATCTAGTACTGAGCAAACATGAAGACGTTCCAAGAAAGTGGACAACATGTCAGAAGTTACGTTCAACAACGTGGAGACAATACTTTGCCAGTTTACGACAAAAACGGGCATCACTTCACAGACATACTAGATTTTATTTGATCCAAGTACAAGGAGATTTACAACGCAAGTGAACGGATTTGAAGTCTCTAACTGGAACAAATGAGGGTGAGGGAGTTCGGGATCGAAACTAGGTGAGCCTTGCAGAGGACAGGTTTGAAGAATCGGAGCAATGATAGAGAACACTAAATCACCAAGGACATGGGATTCTAGAAGCCATCAGAGGTTGGATGCAATGTTGAAAATGACCCCCCCCCGCCCCCCCCCACTCAAACAAAGATCAACAGCCCCTCACCCCCCACCCTACACCCGGTAGTTTGAAGCAACGTCGCGCCCCGGGCCCGCGCCCCCCCCACAATAAATGTTCTCAAGCACCATGTTGACAATCCTCCAGCCCCCCCCCCGCCCCCCCGCCCCGCCCTCCCCCCCCGCCCACCGCCCCCCGGGCCCCCCCCCCCCCCCCCCCGCCCCCCCCCAAACCAAAGATTGCAGATCGGTCAAGTGAGGTGAAAATCCTGCCATGGTCTGGAACTGAATTTTTGACAGGCTAGAGAAAATGTGGCACAACTAACAAGTATGACAGCAGAAAAAGAAATTGGTTTCTATTTCGGAACTTGCAAACAAGATAATGGATGAACTTTATGACATGTTAGTTTTCTTTCATTATACCGTCGCACATCATGGACAATTTTTTTGCTGGTCAATTCAACACACTGGAAGGTCTTGTGCCTTTTTTAACCATTTCACCATCAACATTGTAGGAGCTGATACATCCGTCCGCTGCCAACCTCTAACCGCAAAGGCTTGAGAGAGTTTCCTGAGAAGGAATTCCCCTTCAGTCCTCAGCAACAGTAGAGCTCTCAAGCCCAATTCCAAAGGAGGCAGAGGTCAGTGTGTCCAATTGAAATCCCCAAGTAGATAGATACGTCAACTCCTTGATAGAAATGAAGGGCAATAGTAGACCCAACCCAGGTATCATGCACTATTTTAGAGCAGTTACACAGTCACCACAGATGAAAGGGTATACCACTGCTATCCAAAGAAGGAACACAAGATTGTGGAAGTGTGGAACGTTCTAACCTGAAGAAGGTACTCTCTCTAATGTCAGAAACACTGCAAAACATCCTAAGTGTTTCGATGTGAGTTTCTGTAACTAAACCTGTAGACATTCAGTTTACGTGGACGATAGTTTTCTAAATGTACGAGCTCATAGTAGACAGTGTGGGGCCATTTCACAGAGACAATTCTTCTGTTATGGACGACTTGGAAGACAACAACAGATACACTCTCTCGTATGAACAGTTCTCAGAAGCAGAGTTTCGTGGATTTCTGCTCACAATAAGAAGAAGAAGATCACACAGACGTTGTGCCGTGTACAAACTCTATGACAGGTTCTGCTACAACAGTTGGAGTAAACACCCTGACATGTATAGCAGGGCTCTAACATGCTTACCTTCTTTTCTTGACGTGAACCAAATTCCATTTTTGGAGTTCTTTCCAACCTGAAGTCCATGCTTGATGGAGGCAAAGGAACGAAGAAAAACACCATGATGATATGGGCCCTTTCTAACACAGAAAAGTCCTTTTTCGTTAAGGGCACTCAATAAAGCTCTCATATTCACTTCAGACTTGGTGAGATCTACAAACTTCAAGTTTTCCTCATTTGCCAACAGCAGACTGATACACTTCGAAGAATGTTGATCCTAACACTTTGTCTCTCCCTGTTTTTCAAAGCACTCTCAAAACCTATTTGAAGGAGACGAAGAACGTGTCGACGTCAGTACTCCAGGCCCATAAAAGTCTCCTCAGTACCCATCATAATAACTACAAACTATGATCCAGAAACTGCTTCTGCGTAAGCTCTGTGACAACGACGAACTGTTTATAGAAAGCTTTTCTTAACAGAATCTACATCCATAAGTTTAGGTCAATTGCAATTTTTGTGTTTATAATTTATTTCTTTATCTAGGTTCGAAGTCACATTTTCAACCTGGATATGGTGAGCATCCATCCTCAAGTGATAATAAATTTCATAAGAAACAGCGGGGAAAGCACAGTAGTAAATCCCAATAACGAATCTGCTACTACTCATTTCATCAGCGAATACAACAAGTTCGTGTCATACAGACCCTGAAAACCATATAAACACCTTAAGTGATAGACGTACCTACAGATGATTTGGATGCTGAAATAGGCCTCATTGAAGATGCAATCCCCCTTCTTTGTAGTAAAATCTTAGACATGCTGCTTTAACTATATGCTTAGTTTATACTTTTGTTATTGCTGATTTACACATATGCCACTATTACTATTGTATTGTTATAATTTTGTATCTTCACATTTATTAATAACAAGACATATGAATTAAAACAAAATTATTGTAAATCATACAATTTTTTGTAATTGTGAACTAAAATAAAGGATCTCCAAAAGGATCCTCACGATAAGGTTCATCTTTAATGTACTGTCTTGCTGTAACTGGTACTATGACTGTGCTCAGCTGGAAGGTACGTTCGTCTGGGTTTTCCCTCGGTCTTTATCCTTTGCAAATCATAGTTGTGAGGTAGTTGGAATCCTCCTAAGAGTTTTGACGTTCTTAATTTCTATTTCTTTGACAGCTATTTGCCACTTTTGTTCTTTGCTTCTGATCGCACACTGCAAAAGCCCTTTCTTTGCGTTTTCGTTTAACTTCGTGCATGCCCATTGAATACTTGGTTTTAATGTTGGCTTCCCTCTCCGACTCACTCTCACCGTACCGTATTGCTTCTAGAGGTACGAAACATTGATCGAGACTTGACGCTACGAGCTCTACTCTTGTCATGTGTAATTTGAGCTTTGATGATTGTTCTTTGTCTACATCGAGACCCCCATTTAGTACGATTTTGAAACATTTCAAGCATTTAATCTGCAATTTTAAGATAGTCGTGATTCTTGAGCATCGACTCTGGGCTCAAGCTTCTCCTCCTTCATTCCTTCTATGCCTTCATCCATTATTTCGAACATGTATTTTCTCAGTTTCCTTCATTTCCTCTTCAACTTCTTCTTTGGGAGGCACACAACTGTCGCTCCAGTTCCTGAAGGAAATTCTTGTGTTCCTCCTCTTGAGACAATTACGTCTTCCTGTTTTTGAACTGGAGTTTCTCTTTCCTCCCTTTCCCTTCGTGCTGCTCTTGCCTCTTCAATCAATCCTTTCACATTGCGGAGATCTCTCTTTAGCTTCCCTTTTCTTCATAAATTTTTGTGTTGCTTCCGCAAGTTTTCTTGACTCTCTTTCAAGTTGCTCAACATAGGGATACTCCACCTGTGGATAAAGGTCCTTCAATGTTCTCTACTCGATTGGGAATCTGTTCGAAAAAAAAACTCTTCCAGTCCTATTTCTCTTTCGACACCAGTATGTTCCACATTGCGTATGATGTTATATTCTTGTCCCACTTGGGCCAAAAGCTCTTAAGGAGTGGCTTGCATATCCTCTCTTCCCAGAGGGCATCTCTCACCTTCACCATGCCTTGACCGTTTGCTTCCACTTCCTTTTTAACCTCCAACCTTTATCTTACCCTCTTCCTTCGGAAATGACTGCACTTCCATGGCGTGATCTTAACATCACCCACGTCATCCACAGCAAAGGTGGCATCATCTGAAGACCAAATGTGGTAACAAACAAAGCTTGAGGAGCTTCTTCTAAAGGTTCAAATATACCTTCAAGCTCCTCCTCCTCTTCCTCATCATCGTAGGCAACGGGAAGGCATCATCATTTGGGTATGAGGATTTGTATCGCATAGTTCCCAAGCCAGACAAACAAACCAATTCAGTTGGGGATTGTACACTAAAGAAGGTTGCTCTATTTTCTACTTCTGTAGGTGTAGGTATAGGGTGTGGCATAATGGTAGAACTAGGTGTGGGTACGGTAGAAGGTGTAGTGGTGTAGGTGCAGAAAAAGGAGACAAAGACAGTACACAAGGAGATTGTGGAGGAGGGAATGAAAGCAGAATATGATCAAAATGTCGGTACGTGCAAAAGTGTAGATGTTTTGTTACTGAGTAATAATAACAACAAGACAAAATGCAAGTCACTCACAGGTATGCTTGAATAAAAGATCTAGTGCGATGGTGCAATAGGACTTGTTCCAGGTCTTTTCACTGACTGTACGGAGGTACAAAACCAGACCAAGCCCTGGACCTATGTGGGTGAAGGAGTAGGATTAACATATGTTAAGCCTAATTTAGTCCTAAGTAAATTTTGGTAAGCAGACCTAGTTCCTGTACTAATGCTGTACCTACCTGGTGAATTACCAATCAAAGAAGATGTCGTAGCTAATGGTGCAGGGGATGGTGGTATCCACCCATAGCTGGCAACTCCGAGACTACCCCCTGAGGACAGATTTTCATTCAAACTTAAGTCCCTTGCCAATGAGACACCAAGTAACGATTCTGATACCTCCAATCATCAGCTGCTTCTCAACACTTCGGCCTCCCCACCCAGATTCACATCCATGCGTGCTTTCTGCATTCTCGTACGCATGAACTAGTCTCCGCTTGCCCATTGTTGACCATCTGACCCCTGATTCTAAGCCAG
>NW_024534925.1:0-17021 GCF_016097555.1 Gigantopelta aegis
TTTTAAAAAAAAAAATTGAAGCAAAAGATAAAAATTCCTAGTCTTGTTTTTTTCAACTTCAGGAAAAAAAGTTAAGAGTTTAAAGTTTGGCTTGTAAAAATTAAAAGTTCTTGAATTATTTGGAGGTCACAAAAGGTACAAGTATTAATAAGTAAATCTTTGCCTAAAAAGATTTATTTGAATAGTTAAACAAAACATACTGAAAAGAGATGAAAGAAAAAATTACAAAGCTATTCTTAACAAAAAATGAGTAGTTATTTAAGGAATTGAAATTAACTTACAAAATTTCATTATTGCTCAAAATTCCTACAAACCCCCTCTTAATTTTTTGCCACACTTTTCATGCTATACCAATATAAAACCAAGTTGTTATAAGAATACAACAGTTACGCAGTGTGTATTTCTTAATCAAAAAAGATTGACACTACAATCACAAAGCTATTTTAAGCCTACTATTTGTCCCCTAAGAGCAAACGTATTGTATAATATAAACAGCTTAAAACTTTGTGAAGGATCTTTCCCTATCGGCTAGATAAGTAAAAAAACTGTTCTTTCAGTTTAAAGCCGAATAGGTAATGCGTCCTCAAATTTTAATCCCTTTTTTATAGGGTTGTGTGTGAATTGCTTCCCTCACTCCAGGTTGCCCTGATTGCATCAACATAGCTTGCCCATCCCCTTTAGGGGAAATTTTTGATAACAATATAAATTTTTTAAAAAAACTTAAAGGTAGAAACCACTTTTGGGTGTGTAATATTTCCTTGGTCAGATGTAATCGGAACCCAAACATTTGGCTTCATAAATTCCATTCTCTTAATGCATATTCAATCAATACGTTGCATTAAAAAAAATGTGGATTGTGTAGAAATTCCACCTAGGAATGAAAGTATATTTTCACAAATAGCCACAATCACTTACTCAGCATATCAACTTAGAGTGGGTGCTTGAGTCATGAGACCCTGTCCAGTAAAAGAACAACTACAATCAAAGATTGGTCCTAGTTACACCAATTTGTTTAAAAAGCTATGTTGTTACCAAATAACAAAATCTGAAGAGCTATCAGCTGACCATACAATTATGTATCCTCAAACTCAAGACTTATTTTATCTGTATTGTTTGGTTATGTATCTGTTATTTCCCTCCTGGTTTTCCTATAGGGGGTTAGCTGGCAACAGCTAACATTATATTTTCCATTTTGTAATAGCGTTTCTCTTTCGTATTGTTAATGACAAGAAGGTTTTCAATCTGTTCCTTCGAAGTCAATTAATCACTTGATTTATTGAGAAGTGATCGAGGGAATTTATCTCACAAGACCCCTGTAACAGGAACAGTACAGCTGGATTAACCTACTCTTTGAGTCTCTAAGTACTTTTCCATACGGTCTACGAGCCGATAATCTAAGGCCCAAAATATTGTAGGGTATTTTGTATTAATATGCCTAGTGTACTCTAACTCTCCCTCTCTATTGTACCTTCATCTTTCAAAGAGGTAGTAAAAGTACCCTAATATTTGTGTTTATTTTATCATGTCATTTTAAGCTCAAGATCTACCAAAAGAAAATACCACATTTACTACTCTGTCATATTATAAAGAATGATTCATGTTTGTATTCAATACCCGTGAGTCTATCCAATAGTGATGACTACATGATTACTATAATTATTATAGATTATTTTGAATGTTCAGTCTGAAGCTCCAAGAATCTACAGTCACTATAAATTGTGATTATATAGTTATATTTAATAAAACATATCTGGTAGAAAATATTCTATGAACATACCAGATAGTTTTTGCTCCTCAACATCAATACCGTACATCCTCTCTATTATCTTCAGTAATAGTGTTGGAAGAGTGAGCCATGGCTATTTACTTTAAGTAAGATAGAGTGACATCATGAAGACTATGTCAGTTTATGATTATTAAATAATATATATCGTTATTTAATATATAGATACTACTCCCACTATACAAATTTTATTCTACAATAGCCATACCATCAACTACTATATAATACAATGTTTGGATCTGAGAGTTTTCCTAGTAATATTACTAAGCTTAATTAAATATTTATATATAGCATTTTAAATTTTTGTTAAAACTTTCAGTAATTATTGTTGATTCCTTTATCACATCTTCATCGTCTCCTTTACCAGCTGCTGCTCCCAGAGGACTACAAGACCTAGACCACATGTTCAAGATTTTGGATGGCACTCCAACCCCCTCATGTAGGTCTAGAACAGTTGAGATGAAACGTCCTACCTTACGACTAAAGTCTGATGACAAGCAATAGTCGAAGATGCTGTGAGTCATTGTGGATGTTCTATGATGTCATCTGATATCATTGCTATAGAGATGTCATTGTGGACGAAGCAAAGCTATGAGAGAGTTTTATGATTTATTTGGAAAGTTTTATAGGTAGCCAAGACAACAAGAATTAGTAAGGAGACATCTCTATTTATTTAAGATCTCTCCTTTCTCTCTCTCTCTCTCTCTCTTTCTCTCCTTCTCTCCTAGCTCATGTAATGGTTGATCTTCCTTGTGACAAAATGACAGTAGATGATTTTTGCTATTGGTATTGATGAATTTCTTTAAGTCAGATTTTATGATTTCCACATGATTATATCGTGGATATGTCGACAGCCCCTATTGAACCGTCCACCCACACAGCTTGTATCTAAAATATACTATCTATTCTTTATAATTGATGGCAATCCTAACTTATTTATTTTTGCTTTATATTATTAGACAAGTATTACAGATTATAATTATCAATTAAATAATAATTATTCATAAACGTTATTAACCCCACCTCTTACTAAAGTTACAAAACCACAACCATAATAATTGTTTATAATTTTGACCACCAGTGACCCGTGTTTTTTGTACCGGTTTACACCAGATAACCACGATGGAGTACCCGACTAGGTGTTCTGCCCTCACCTCTAAGGGGTCGAAGTCGGGGATCGGCTGGCCACCGGTTCTAGTGTTGTCGGCTCCTGGCGACGGGAATTGTAGGCAAGTTCACGATCTGTAATTGCGTGGATGTATGCCTTATTCCTCTAGCCTTGATTTTTTGTCTTTTTTTTTAATTTTTAAAAATCTTTTCTCTTCATTCTTTTGGTGTTTTTTTGTATTTTTAACTATAAACAAAATCCATCAAACAAAGACGTTAAATTGATTAAGTTAAAAAATAAATTTTAATATTTTGACAGGGTTTTTTTAAACAAGCACCAACGTGACAGAGCATTCAGATAAGGTATAAAAATTAGCGTGCTATTCAACTGAAATAGTGTGACAATTATTAGTTTGTCCACATATGCAATTAGGTCCTGTCTAATGGAGTTGTTTTTATTAAACTGTTGATGGTGCTAAAGATAAGATTAGAATATTGTACACTATATTATCATTAAAATAACTATATAATGTAGTTATTATCTCTTAAAGTACAATATGGCAGAAAAGTGGAACAAAAGGTACAATAATTTATTACTAATTTAACTCAAACAAAGTGGGTTCAATAAATAGAGGAGCATAAACTATATTCTTTCTCTCTCTTTCTAGTCGGAAATTTTGCATAGTTCTTATGAAGTAGCACGACATACAGTTCTATTGTTGAGAGATTTAGTTAGTATCAAAAACCAAATGGTCCAATCCTAGGTACACTCCTTATAAAATTACTCAATTAACTATTATTGTTGCTATGGTACACACCGCTGAAATTAATAAGAACGGCTACAGGTTTATG
The DNA here is from genome assembly GCF_016097555.1 of Gigantopelta aegis. Lineage (NCBI taxonomy): Eukaryota > Metazoa > Mollusca > Gastropoda > Neomphalida > Peltospiridae > Gigantopelta > Gigantopelta aegis. The sequence goes on from NW_024534925.1 coordinate 3,743, forward strand.
GGAAAAGAATTATTGATGCTCAACCAGGAGGTATTCCCTTTATAATTATTTATTAATAAAATTTATTTTATTATAATGTAGAGAGTACTGTGGGTAATATGGTCAGAAAAGGTATGTAATTGAATAAGGAAATATTATTATTTTATTTTGTTCAGTATTGAAAATTATCTGGGAAGAATTTGCATAGCAAGTTCTAATTAGTGCCTATTTTATCTTATTGATAATGCAGATGTTCAAGAGGATCAGACAAATGACTTTATGAGGGAGGGTATGAACATGAACAATACAGGATGCAGGGGGATGGCTAGATTATTTTGCTGGACAGTGATAACACTCGAGTCTTTGGATTTGTATTATCAAAGGTGAGTTGTCTTTAAACTTAATCTTCTGTAAGATATATATAGCACACAAACACGACTACCCATGATTTCAGTCTGTGAGATCATTTCCTGGGTCTATTTTTTAATCTACATTTTTTTACCATACATAGATTTGCTATGCCTTTGAAAGTAAGAAAAAATTCAATATTTACATTACACAATATTTGTTGTTTATTGCAATTGGGTCAAAATACTAATATATATTTTGTCATTAAAACTTAAAGTTCATACATGGGTCATTCCATATCAGTTCAACAAAGTTCGCACATGACCCTTCTTAGAATTGGACCGAAACTCGATATACAAGTAGCCCTGGTGGTGGCATAATACCAGTAGGAGTTTGGTACTCAGTGGTTGTATGGCTTCCCAGTAATTGCCAATTGAATATTCTAGATTTTCTGAATTTTTTGCCGTACTAGTAACTCTTCAAACCAATGTAACTTCATTATTTCACAATCTTTAGTTTAGTAATTATAGCATCTTATAGCACGAACAATGAGCTTTCATATATATGTTGTATGGCTTCATCCAACAAAGTCTTAATTAGTGTACGCCTCATTCATTGTTGACCTTTGACCTCTCTGAAGTGCTGAATGGATTTTAAAAATATTTTTTTGTAGATAACTGCCAAACATTCCTCTAAATGCTCTGCAACGTTTTGTCTTGGGGTTCCATTGGGATCAAGAGATAAGTGCTATTTTATAATTGTATGTAGGCTATATTAGTTAACACATTCAGAAGGTTCTAAGTTCTTCTGTTGTCTGTGTTGGCACAATACATCAAAATTAAGCTGATGATGATGGAGGTGCAACTACCATACCACCACTGTTTGGCAAAAATCATGTGCAATCCGGCATATCCTATGTGCTATATAGGTGAATGTGATACCTGTCCGGGAATTGATAAGCTGAAGGGAAGAATTACTCACAAAGTTGGATGAAAAATGACATAGATCACATTGCCTACAAACAAGGAAGAATTACTCACATAGTTGGATGAAAAATGACATAGATCACATTGCCTACAAACAGTGGTTTTTCCACTGACAGAGATCGACACTCGAAGACATATTTTGTCTCAAGCGGAGGAATTTGCTGACTTTATTTTGTGATAAGTTAGAACTCTTGCGTCCCCATTCATTTATTGCAAAAGACCAGGCTTCGTTTTATGCAACTTGTAAGACAACCCTAAAAGAGGGAGAGTTTTTAGTTACAGCAGACTTCTCCGAGAACTATTCATTTGTGCTACAAGATTCTGCCCAAGGGTTTCACTGGAACAACTCTCAAGCAACTCTACACCCTTTTTTTTGCCTACTATCTGGATTCGGCACAGGTACCCCATTTGAGTTATGTAATTATATCAGATTGTCTGCATCACGACACGATAGCTGTTCACCTTTCCAAAAGCTTTATTTCCTTTTTGAAGAATTTTCTGCCTCTAGCATTGCACCCAAAGAAAATAATATATTTTTCTGATGGTGCTGCTTCACTGTACAAAAACCGAAAAAATTTCCTCAATTTGTGCCACCACCAAGGCGACTTGGAGTTGCAGCTGAATGGCATTTTCGGCCACTTCACATGGGAAGGGAGCCTGTGATGATCTTGGTGGAACAGTCAAACGACTAGCAGCTCGGGCTAGCCTACAAAGACCGTACAATGACCAGCTAATGACAACTCGTCAGCTGTTCAACTGGGCAAGTGAAAATTACCGCAGTTCACTTTGGCTACTGCAGCAATGAAGACTATGAAAGTGAAAAAACACATTCTAGATCAACTTTTTCAGCATTATCGCATGATTCCCTGTACTAGAAAGCTACATTCATTTGTACCTGTTTCAAACAACATTGTGGAAGCTAGATGTTATTCAACCTCAGATGCTTCAAGAAAGAGCTAGTCACACTGACAAAGGATGATCTCTCACCTGAAAACAATTGCTGATTTTGTCACTTTGTTTTCGTGATGGCAATTGGTGGTTAGCATGTGTACTAGATGTCACCCCAGGAAGTGAGGCTGACATTTCTTTACCCTCCTGGTCCATCAAGCTCGTACATATACCCACAACACCGAGATATCTCCAGTGTTTCATTACAAACATTTTAACCCAAGTAGATCCAAGAACTAGAACTGGTCGTGGTATACATGTTAACAAAAAAAGAGATTTATGTGTGCATCCAAAAAGCTACAAACTATTCTGTCAAAGAATAAAATAACTGTTTTTTGTACTTCTTTTTCTCTGTTGATTTTGAGTACGTAAAGCATTACCAATGACTACAACATAGTAGTTCTGAGCTAACCTACATACAATTATAAATAGCACATATCTCTTGATCCCAATGGCCCCCCAAACAAAACGTGCAGAGCATTTAGAGGAATGTTTGGCAGTTATCTACAAAAAATATTTTTAAAATCCATTCAGCACTTTCAGAGAGGTCAAAGGTCAAACAATGAATGAGGCGTACACTAATTAAGACTTTGTTGGATGAAGCCATACAACATATCATATGAAAGCTCATTGTTCGTGCTATAAGATGCTATAATTACTAAACTAAAGATTGTGAAATAATGAGTTACATTGGTTTGAAAGAGTTACTAGTACGGCAAAAATTCAGAAAATCTAGAATACTTCAATTGGTAATTACTGGGAAGCCATACCACCACTGAGTACCAAACTCCTACTGGTATTATGCCACCACCAGGGCTACTTGTATATCAAGTTTTGTTCCAATTCTAAGAAGGTCATGTGCGAACTTTTGTTGAACTGATATGGAATTACCCACATGTTTATATAATATGTCAGTACTTTTATTATTTGTTTATAGGTTTGTGTTTTTTATAGTGATCATAACATTCCACAATTGAAATGTATTATAAGTCATGATGCTAGTAAGGAGATGACAATATCTAATAGTATTATCACTATCTTGTCTTCTCTCTTAGTGATATTATTCATCCATTATCTGTGATTGTTACTTTAAACTCCCAGACAAGTTAACTTCACTTGTGAAGCGAGAGCACAATTCATAAACTTTCTTGTCAACAATACACCAGCACTGATGATGCTAATATTGCAACTAAAGAGTTTCTCAACAAATTACAGAAACATGTCAATAATGCAATAAGAAGAAGAGTTTTTATTAGTTGATCCAATAGAAGGAAACAATAATCTAATGTTTCTTGTGTTGCCATTACTACATCACCATCATTAACTGATGATATTAGCAACACTGCATTATTATTAATTCAAGGTATATATCCATGTACTATATCTATAACTACATTTATTTTTATTATCTCATTATAGGTTTATTAGATGGTGTTAGAGATCTAACTGTTAATATTTACTAGTACTAATACAGTAATATTATCTTGGTCTACTCCATATACTCTTGATAATACATATATTAATGGCTACAATATTACTATTACTAATACACTAACAAATGGAATAGAGACATATTTCACAGAGTCCTACAATTATCATATCAAAGTGGATCTAAATGAAACTAATCCTTTTACTGAAATAATAGTAGATATATTTGCTATTAAACAGCTGGTAATGGTGTCATATCTAATTTATCCTTTTATTTCCCTAAAGGATATTCTTAATATCTATTATGATATATTATTAATAGTAAACAAAGTATTTTATACCTGTATTATATTAATTTTATTTTCACTTCTATTATCAAAAACATTCATTAATATCTGTGACTATTACTCCACTAGTATTGGGAAAAAAATGGTCCATATTATTATATCTGTTAATGTAAAGATATTATAATGACAATAGATATATTAAAGTGTAATAGTGTTGATGATGATATAACTATACAACATAATATATCATATGAAGATACTAAACAATATCAGATAACAACGACAACACAGAATACATCTTATGAACTTGTAACAACTAACACCTGATTATGTTAATATCAGACCAGTAAAAACATTTAGAAGAATACACTCGTAAAAAGACAAATAAGGACCAAGGACAAAGCATTACCCACTCCCTGTCAAACATTAGACGCTTTTTATATCCATCAACCTAATTTATAGTTCTTTTTATTAGTGGTGAATTATAGCAGAGCCTAGAGAAAATCCACTCGACTCTAGTATTGTTCAAAAGGATGCTCAGTCTCATCAGCTATAGCAACGGTGATATGTATAGTTATAGTAATAGCGCCAACAGCTATTAAGCAAACAAGGAAATACTGGAGGTACTAAAAATTTTTTAAATAATTACCATTTTTAACCATAAATAATATTTTTAATATCATGTCTTAATTTTTTAAAACATAATTATTTGTCAATATGAAAATTGAATACATCTAATAACCAGTCAAACTTTTTAAACCAGTTAAAGAATTATTATCTGATAAAATTGATGCTATGCTTTGTAATACCAATTGCATGTTTTATGTATACCATACAACTTAAGGAAGTTTGTGGAATGTTCTCTATAAAACACTGACCAGTTATACCAACATTCCTTCCCAATGCTTAGTTAGATTTTATAAAAATAGTTAAATTTAACAAAAAACACATGTTGTGTTGCCCAAACGATTCCTACTCGCCTCACACCCACTCAGGCTTCCACTTAGGCTCCAGGATTCCCTGCTATTGCTAGCTGGGACCGCCACCTGGCTTGGTAACCCTCGTCCAAAGACGAGGTAATCCTGGCTGAGCATCGCCCTAACTTAAAACCAGCCGTACGGGATTCCAGCTCTTAGGGAATGTCGCATTCAGGAACCGGGAACCACAAATACACCAGCCCTCTTCTCGTTTAAAGGGAGACTACCAGCCCTATCCTAGTCGGCCTTTCGGATACTCCGTAGAGTATGCTGGTAACCATCTCAGAGGTCTGATGCATTGCAGAACGCTGGCCCACAACACAACCTATCCAAGGTTGTTTTCGTTTCCTTTTATATGTACTGCAGTTTTGTCTTCATGCTCTTGTGGGGTGCAAACTTGTCGATTATGAATCTCATTAACGGTAACTATGATATGTTTAATGGCAGCCTGCCACTGACGAGCCTAACTAAAAACCAACTACTTTTAGTTAAATTTAAATATTTACGTCACACAAAAGCAACTAAAAAACCCATAGCTTTACAAGCAAACTACATAATGGTTATTGAATTGTTGTTTTAAGAGTTTTGCATAATTTGAAGGGACACATCTCAATATCCAATATTCACTATCACCAATGGGGAAACAGCTTAATGTAATACAAGTGTCATCTTGCATACAAATCAAAAGTCAACAGAAAAACTGCCATCCAATAAGAGATGCATTATATTTTATTATGTTGATATATCTTTAATAAAATAATATTATAAATTAATATTAGTACAAACTACACATGCAATATGACATTTGGAATAAAATAATTAACGACATACCTTACTATATAAGTCATATACAAATAAAAAAATTTGTGATAACAATATTGATTGTTGTATGTATCAGTACGTAGTTAAAGTAAAAATTATATATCAAAGAAAAGTACTTATGATATATCAATATGTTATCGTTATGTGCAAATAGTGAGGAAGATATTAAGGATTGCATCTATCTATTTATTCGTCATTTACTTAACCATTCATTTTTTATCTGTCCATTTTTAATCTATTATAATCTATTCAGTTTTCAAAGCAATCATATATAGACAAAATTATATATATTATTTATTTTTAAACAATATCATAGCTATAATAATAATAATATAATAATAATATATAATATAGCAATAATAAAGAATTTGTCATGTAAAAAGGGAGACCACTACATGTAATAAAGTAACATCTGCAGGTTTGAAAAAACGTTCAACAAAATCATACACTACTGTTTTTGCAACTTCTTTACAATTTTGACTATTTTGTTTAAGTGAATTTTTATTTGAACATCATGTGCCTCTTTCAACTTTCTACGTGTCATATTAACAGCATCTGTCAATTTCTTAACAATACTTTTTTCCGACTTCTCTAAACATTGCAATAATTCTTGTTGATTTTTTCTTCAATAATGCTTGCTGTGACTTTTGAGAAGTAGGTACAGCACCACCCAGAGTAATAGCTTTGTGAAGTGAAAAAAATTTAATGGACTTTTTTTAGTCTTTTTGAACTAAAAAAGGTATATTAATATTAATTAGTGTTGATAACTATCCCATAAGAGATAACTACAAAATTACATGAAATTTTCATACACAAATAGTACTTACACATTCAAAGACATATTTTTCTATAGCATTGTGATCATTTGGGTCCATTGAATGCACCAAATACAGGATGTAGTATATATAGTTGTACATGTTATGTTCATTTTGATAATGGTGATAGAATCCCTTTGAAAACATAGCAATAAACACAACACTTTGTTTGTTTTTACTTTTTCCTCAAAACTGTCACTGTCAATTCCACAAATAAAGCAATAATCTTTCTGGTCTTTGAGTGCTTTCTCCTAAAAATTTATAAACATAAATAGAATATTACTTATGAATATTTTAATACTTTTTCACTTCTAAGCTCAGAGAAACGATCAACTAGAATAGCTACGATGACATTCATTCCAATAACAGTAACGATGACAAAGAATGAAAGTCAATGAAGAACGCCAGCTGTATATGTGAAATGAAGAGAATTCTGTCCTGTATAGCGCACTGGAATAGACTAAAAATTGAAGATAATACCTCCATTAAATTTGAATACAACTAAGACTATGCTATATAATGTATCTGTATAAGTTGAAAATAAGCAATCAGATTAAAAATACTCACGGCTCCAAAGGTGTCCAAAAGCCCCTCTCTTATAACAGTGACATAGCATTCCCAAAGTGTATTACAATATAGATTATCATCAGGATTGAAGAAGTTAGACATGAAAGCAAATGAAAGGACAGCATAAATGAGTACAATACTTAGAATGAGCAATCCAACAAATATCAGCTCTTTACTAAAAAAAAAGTTTATAAAGCAGTGATTTCTTACAACTTTGTGTTATTACTGTACAGTGGTACACTCATCATTTACCTTTTTCCACCAACTGCTTTTATAACATGTTGAATCACATCGACATTAATAAATATATGGTAAGCAAAAGGTATAGAAGTAACCAGATAATGTCAGGCCCAACAGTGAACAGAAAGCAAACAACATCCTGTACATTGGATAGGTGCTAAAAAGATAAATGTCAAAGTATTGGCTGTCTTCTGGCCTTTCAAACCAAGCACATATTTTGTTACAGCACCATTTTAATAGCTGCAGAACATTTAACGTCAATTTATAGGCCATTGTCTTTCTTTTTTGTTTAAATCTATATTGGGTATATAGTTATATTTGTAGGATTGAACTACTTACAGACTCTCTTCAACTTTTTCAATGTGATTGACACAGCGATTAAGTGCTCTATAATAAAAAGACAATTACTAAAGCTTTTTTATAAACCAATATAATCAAAAATGCAATAATCTCTACTCTTGTTGTTAACACAAAGCACAAAACATTGATTATAAATTCTTAATGGAAACGAAAGTTCTGACATAAGTATTACTTGATTAATTTTTGTAGAAATTCTAGTTTCTTTAATGAATCTTAAGTTATAACTATAAAAGTAAATAAAAAAACATAAAATGTATGAGAAACACTGACTAATTTAACTATATAATATTCTCACAGCTTTTTTTGAATCCATGGAATTTTAAACTGAAGTTAGGCACTCCTTAACAAAGTATTCACACATCATCCAGACAGTGAAGAACAAATGAAGACCTCCAAATATATAATGGAGTTCTTTATACCATTGAGTCACTTCAGGATGTAGTATAAATGTGATACCATTGGTGATGTTATCTTGAGTTAGGACATTACTGTAAAATAAAGGATACAGTATTAATACAATTTTATTTTCTTTCCTGTGTATGTATGGACAATCATTGATTATTGAAATTGTTGGTCATTCATTAAAATAGTTCTGCCGTATAATATAAATTTATAATGTAGGTAGAACATATTTAATTTTTTACAGTATTATATAAAACATTATTATAATATACAGAGTATTTGACAGTAAAGTTTAATCACACAAATTTATCATATTTTTTCTTTCTTACTATTTTACCTTATAACTTCATGTAAACAGAGTCATTGAATTGTTTTTGTAAGTATATATAGATGTCAAAGTCATATAACTTATTTATACAAAAGTTTACAAACTCTTTGTATCAAAAGAGTCAATTTAATCAATTCAGTTACCTTTGTCTTGGATAGAAATTGTTGGGTCACAACATGAGGGGAAAAAACAAGAAACCAGGGTTCTTGAGATCTGTAAAATTAATGTAGTATTAAACAGATGAATATTTCAAACTATGCTATGAATATAGGTAAGAAATAATTATGAGTGAAACAAGACTGGCATAATGCTCATAATATAACAATCATTTTAAAATGAATTTTGGATAGATTTTTATAATTTAAAGACATTTAACTTACTCAGATGGAACTTTAAGTATGGGCAAGAAGGAATACATTTAGTAATAGTGTCAAGAATGACAAAATCCAGTGACGAAGGTTTCTGTAGAATTATATTATAAACACAAAGTTATGATTGTAGTACTTACGGGTGCAAAAAGCAGTACTTCACCAATGACATTTTTTTTAAGTTTCACCTGTGTATGTGAGAAATGAGAACATAATCTGTGCTATACAAAGTAACAAGTCTAGTGCTACAAATGCTCATTTCAAGTTCTTACAGTGTGATCATATTTTTTAATTTAGAACCAGACCACTCTAGGAGGTCTTTCAATTTGCTTTCAGGAGAGTCCCGTTAATTTCATTTTGAATCTTTTCTTTCTCATCCTCTGTAAATTCATACTATAAATGTGAAGAAAAATGAGTTACTACTGTTTCCTACTTTGTTGTAAGTTGTCGTATTTTAAAACTAACTTACAGTTTCTTTAAAGGGAAAATAGACACGAGAAAGTACTTGGTTCTCATAATTAAGCTCATAATTTACTTCAATACTCCGTGTATTTGAAGAAACATAACTCCACACTTCATATCATCATTTTATCAACTTTTAGTAATAAAATAATTTTTAAAAACTTATAATTCATCATACCATGATCATCAAGTCTTTTTGAGTACATAATAAGCTCTAAACAGTGCTCGATGAACATCTTTATCTCTAAAATGCTTAGAAAAAATGTTGTGATATATAATCACTATTGGTTATTGTTGATTTTATGCATTACTTGTCTATAACAAATATCAGATATAGGTTCTTACAGTTATGTATAGAATATGGTACAAGAAAATACAATAAATACATAAAACATAATGTATGGGGAGGTTGCAAGGTTGCAATAGCTAATTTACATAAAAACGTACCATTATTTTATCTTACTTAGAATGGGTTGCCCACTATAATAAATTTACTTGTTCATATAGCTCTTCTTTATAATGTCCTTAGTTTTGACTTGTGAAGGTCCCTTGCAATAATACCACATATTCGTTTGTGCTCTTTATCTGTTTTCTTCTAGCAACACTTCTAACCAATTCAATAACTTTACATTTCATTGCCAGTATTTCAGCTTTCTTATCCTAAAAAAAATTAGAGAAGTTCATAAAAATGATTACAAAATTTATGAAAATTCTGAAATCAAAATATTTTTCTAGATTAAATAAGCATTATATGCAGGATTTTTTACTATGTACATAGAAAAAAGTATGACTTTCTTTAAAGCAGCAGGGACAGGAAAATGTAAAAGATATAGAGATACAAGTGCTGTAGAGACTTTGCCATATTAAGTAATTAAAATTGTAACTTGTCAGTACAAAGGCAGTTAGCAACATGATCAAGTATAACCTTTTTACAAACAATATACATCAAAGGTGTGCTAGGTACATGTGTGTGAGTGTGCTAGGTACATGTGTGTGAGTGTGTCCAACTCTTTTTAAAAGTAATGACAAAGATACATGAAGTGATAACAACAGTAATATAATTTAATAAATGTAATAGAACCTGCATATCTGTTTATTCTAGTATAATATTGTTTAGTATACACCTAGTCAGATGTAGCTGAGTTGAGGCTCCTATGTTTATGTTTGAAATTACTTAGATGCATGCACATTTAAGAGTACATTTGGATTTTTAATGTAACTATACTCCTTGATATTAAGTCATCATGATTACATATCATCATACCTCACTTATATCTACATCACAATCCAGTGGAATATTCAAGGACATTGTTTATAAAATCCAGAACCTGATTATTGATGACTTCGATCTGGTTTTTATGATTACCAGAACACATCTCAATATAATGCCTAAAATTAAAAATGTAATTATATTGTTCAATATGACCATACCTAATATACAACTAGCTATAGAAGTACCTGGATTCCATCCTTTGTAAGTAAGATGGTTTCTGAGCTAAGAGTGATGTTTGGAATAGGACTGTAATTGCTTCAGCAATATTGATTTGCTAATATCATATAATATAAATTTATAATGCAAAAAAAATATCTAAAGATTGTCTTGTTAACAAGTAACTGCATATTAATAAGAGCTTGATAGATCACTCTTATTCAAATAAGCAGATTTAAAAAAACTAAAATGAGTGACTAGTCGTGCTTATGTTGTAGTGTTTCATTGTAATGATGAATCTTTATAAACTATAGGTAGTTTTTTATTTGTGCAATACTAATAATTATGAGCATGTCTATGGCAAAAAATATACAAGCATGTGTGATTAGGCTATGACCGGCTTACCTCAGTTGTAGAGTGTTCTTGATATCTTAAGAGATTTGCATATCTCTATGTTGTCCATCACATAATTAGCTATTAGTTTCAAAAAACAACTCTGGACTTGTTCTGTAGAATTTGCTAGGCAAGGTTTCTATACAGATTAATTTGTATGCACAGTCTTTAAAAAAAGCAATAAATTTACCAACTGATTAGATGGCAATGAAAAAGTTGAATGTTTTCATCATTAAGATCCTCTTGATCATTTGAGCTCTTCTTCTCATCTCCTTGAGATGATGCCTCACTTGAAGTTGACAATGTCTCAATTTCGTCCACAACAATTTTCACTATTGCTACTGAGCTGTCTATATCTTCATATTCTTTTGAACTTTTATCTAATCTGATGAAGTGTTTGCATTATCTAATCAAATAATACTCACTACTTTACCTTATGTGATAAGTTGGAGATGGTGTAGCTCAATTTAATTAACTTAATCATTCTGGTCCAATAATGGTATGAGTTCCTCTGGAAATTTCATAATGCTCTTCTGAATATCGCATTTGCCATTAGTAAGTAGAACACATCGATATGCCATGATTTGAACTGCATAATAATCATCAGAGTTCTGAAGAAGCAAAAAAGAGCCCTACACAAATGAAAAAGAAACAATAAGTACAGGCATGATATTTTAAACAAAATAGAAAAACTCAACTTGCTAGTTGGCATTTAATACAATTTACCTTAGCAAGACATTGTTTCATGACACTGTGAATCAGCACTAAGATAAACATTTTAAGCATTAAAAAAGAAAAGTGAATGAATACCTTAAAATTACATAATGAAACAAAAATTTGTAGTATTGTTAATGAGTATTTGAATTGTCGTGACTGCTTATCTGACACCAACATTTTCTGTTTAAAGCCTTATAATACAAAGGATAACATAATTATACAAGTGTAATTGTAGTTACCTAAATACTTGAGTCAAAACATCCCAATGTGCATCCACAATGTTTATTTCACAGTATCTCTAATAACAAAGCAGACAAATAGTTTTAAACATAACATGTAAAGTTCTTACAACTTTTTTTGAAATTCCTTGAAAGAATGTTATAGCCAAGTTTTGGTGATATTCTGCTTTCATTTCTATACAAGTTAGGTCAATCTAAATCTATAAAGATGATATACGTGACTACAGCCTTATTTTTTTTCTCATGCACATGCTTGAAAATTTTTAAATGGGACTTTGTGAATTAATGGATACCTTTTCCCATCTCATTTCTTCTTGGAGTCCATTCATAGACCTTCTTATAGTTTCTTTACAAAACAATTGGAGCTTACCATTGATGTTGCATTTTCATCATACAGATGTATCTTTACTATAGGCATTAAATATCTTCTGAATATCTATATATTACTTTTATTAAGTTTTTATTTATTACTAGTGCTAACTTGTGATGTCGTGTAATTGTGGTGTGTGGTTCCACCTGGTGAGGTATTTAAACTATCATCATGATCTTTATTTACAAGTAAGTTTATAAACAGGATTTACACATACTAAAGCCTAAAAAGTTTATTTGAAAATACGATTTTATTTTAGCAGTACTTGTCTTACCTTATCAAAATTTGGAATACATACATGAGAGATATATGTAACGGGCGTTTGCAAAATACTCGACTTGCAACAGAAGTTATTAGTGGTTTCTAAACATAAGTCATATACACAAACTCCAGCTTCTGAAAGTCGTCTCTTCTTCATTTCAACTAAGAGGACTAGACCAGATCTACAATTTTAAAGTTTTAAATAAACACAAGACATTTGTAAATAACTTGTTAAATTATATGAAAGACTCTTAATGAATGATTTCAAGCTTAATGAATGATTTGCAATTTCAGACATTTATGTATATAGATTTTTAAAATAAATTAGCCTTTGTTTTATCTCAAGAGCAAGTAGTCAACAGTACTACAACCTTGTTAATATTTGCACCAAACTAACATTTTATCAAGGACAAACATTTTGCCAATTGGACTGTTAACTTCCATACTTTTTTAACAATTGTGTAGATATAATATTTAAAATATCCAATTCATCCATTTAAACTATGATATACTATCTTAGGTTTTCCATAGCATTACAAATTTCATATTTAAT
>NW_024534926.1:0-25541 GCF_016097555.1 Gigantopelta aegis
GATTATTATAACACCGCCAACCTGACTGGATCAATCAGTTTAGGACGGAGACCACGTGTACCTCCACGTCAATGAACCAACACAGTCACAGATCTCAGATGAAGATTATTATAACACTGCCAACCTGACTGGATCAAACAGTTTAGGACGGAGACCACATGTACCTCCACGTCAATGAACCAACACAGTCACAGATCTCAGATGAAGATTATTATAACACTGCCAACCTGACTGGATCAAACAGTTTAGGACGGAGACCACGTGTACCTCCACGTCAATGAACCAACACAGTCACAGATCTCAGATGAAGATTATTATAACACTGCCAACCTGACTGGATCAAACAGTTTAGGACGGAGACCACGTGTACCTCCACGTCAATGATCCAACACAGTCACAGATCTCAGATGAAGATTATTATAACACTGCCAACCTGACTGGGTCAAACAGTTTAGGATGGAAACCACGTGTACCTCCACGTCAATGAACCAACACAGTCACAGATCTCAGATGAAGATTATTATAACACTGCCAACCTGACTGGATCAAACAGTTTAGGACGGAGACCACGTGTACCTCCACGTCAATGAACCAACACAGTCACAGATCTCAGATGAAGATTATTATAACACTGCCAACCTGACTGGATCAAACAGTTTAGGACGGAGACCACGTGTACCTCCACGTCAATGAACCAACACAGTCACAGATCTCAGATGAAGATTATTATAACACTGCCAACCTGACTGGATCAAACAGTTTAGGACGGAGACCACGTGTACCTCCACGTCAATGATCCAACACAGTCACAGATCTCAGATGAAGATTATTATAACACTGCCAACCTGACTGGGATCAAACAGTTTAGGATGGAAACCACGTGTACATGCACGTCAATGAACCAACCCAGTCACAGATCTCAGATGAAGATTATTATAACACTGCCAACCTGACTGGATCAAACAGTTTAGGACGGAGACCACGTGTACCTGCACGTCAATGAACCAACACAGTCATAGATCTCAGATGAAGATTATTATAACACTGCCAACATGACTGGATCAATCAGTTTAGGACGGAGACCACGTGTACCTCCACGTCAATGAACCAACACAGTCACAGATCTCAGATGAAGATTATTATAACACTGCCAACCTGACTGGATCAAACAGTTTAGGACGGAGACCACGTGTACCTGCACGTCAATGAACCAACACAGTCATAGATCTCAGATGAAGATTATTATAACACTGCCAACATGACTGGATCAATCAGTTTAGGACGGAGACCACGTGTACCTCCACGTCAATGAACGAACACAGTCACAGATCTCAGATGAAGATTATTATAACACTGCCAACCTGACTGGATCAAACAGTTTAGGACGGAGACCACGTGTACCTCCACGTCAATGAACCAACACAGTCACAGATCTCAGATGAAGATTATTATAACACTGCCAACCTGACTGGATCAAACAGTTTAGGACGGAGACCACGTGTACCTCCACGTCAATGATCCAACACAGTCACAGATCTCAGATGAAGATTATTATAACACTGCCAACCTGACTGGGTCAAACAGTTTAGGATGGAAACCACGTGTACCTCCACGTCAATGAACCAACACAGTCACAGATCTCAGATGAAGATTATTATAACACTGCCAACCTGACTGGATCAAACAGTTTAGGACGGAGACCACGTGTACCTCCACGTCAATGAACCAACACAGTCACAGATCTCAGATGAAGATTATTATAACACTGCCAACCTGACTGGATCAAACAGTTTAGGACGGAGACCACGTGTACCTCCACGTCAATGAACCAACACAGTCACAGATCTCAGATGAAGATTATTATAACACTGCCAACCTGACTGGATCAAACAGTTTAGGACGGAGACCACGTGTACCTCCACGTCAATGATCCAACACAGTCACAGATCTCAGATGAAGATTATTATAACACTGCCAACCTGACTGGGTCAAACAGTTTAGGATGGAAACCACGTGTACATGCACGTCAATGAACCAACCCAGTCACAGATCTCAGATGAAGATTATTATAACACTGCCAACCTGACTGGATCAAACAGTTTAGGACGGAGACCACGTGTACCTGCACGTCAATGAACCAACACAGTCATAGATCTCAGATGAAGATTATTATAACACTGCCAACATGACTGGATCAATCAGTTTAGGACGGAGACCACGTGTACCTCCACGTCAGTGAACCAACACAGTCACAGATCTCAGATGAAGATTATTATAACACTGCCAACATGACTGGATCAAACAGTTTAGGACGGAGACCACGTGTACCTATCTCAGATGAAGATTATTATAACACTGCCAACACTGACTGGATCAAACAGTTTAGGACGGAGACCACGTGTACCTCCACGTCAATGAACCAACACAGTCACAGATCTCAGATGTAGATTATTATAACACTGACTGGATCAAACAGTTTAGGACGGAAACCACGTGTACATGCACGTCAATGAACCAACACAGTCACAGATCTCAGATGAAGATTATTATAACACTGCCAACATGACTGGATCAAACAGTTTAGGACGGAGACCACGTGTACCTCCACGTCAATGAACCAACACAGTCACAGATCTCAGATGAAGATTATTATAACACCGCCAACATGACTGGATCAAACAGTTTAGGACGGAGACCACGTGTACCTCCACGTCAATGAACCAACACAGTCACAGATCTCAGATGAAGATTATTATAACACTGCCAACATGACTGGATCAAACAGTTTAGGACGGAGACCACGTGTACCTGCACGTCAATGAACCAACACAGTCACAGATCTCATGTGAAGATTATTATAACACTGCCAACCTGACTGGATCAAACAGTTTAGGACGGAGACCACGTGTACCTCCACGTCAATGAACCAACACAGTCACAGATCTCAGATGAAGATTATTATAACACTGCCAACCTGACTGGGTCAAACAGTTTAGGACGGAGACCACGTGTACCTCCACGTCAATGAACCAACACAGTCACAGATCTCAGATGAAGATTATTATAACACTGCCAACCTGACTGGATCAAACAGTTTAGGACGGAGACCACGTGTACCTCCAAGTCAATGAACCAACACAGTCACAGATCTCAGATGAAGATTATTATAACACCGCCAACCTGACTGGGTCAAACAGTTTAGGACGGAGACCACGTGTACCTGCACGTCAATGAACCAACACAGTCACAGATCTCAGATGAAGATTATTATAACACTGCCCACCTGACTGGATCAAACAGTTTAGGACGGAGACCACGTGTACCTGCACGTCAATGAACCAACACAGTCACAGATCTCAGATGAAGATTATTATAACACTGCCAACCTGACTGGATCAAACAGTTTAGGACGGAGACCACGTGTAGCTGCACGTCAATGAACCAACACAGTCACAGATCTCAGATGAAGATTATTATAACACTGCCCACCTGACTGGATCAAACAGTTTAGATTCACACGAGTAGAACCTGCCTGGATCAAACAGTTTAGATTCACACGAGTAGATGTTAGACTTAGATTATGGTAAGGGGCGGAACGTAGCTTAGTGATAAACCTATTTCCTGATGCGCGGTCAGTCTAGGATCGATCCCGTTGATGGAATCATTCGGCTATTTCTAGTTATAACTAAGGCTGCGGTATGTACTATCCTGATTGGGATCATGCATGTAAACGATCCTGTTCTGCTAATCAGAGAAACCTATGACATCGCGGCAGCGGGTTTCCTGTCGCCCGTATAGTCCTTAACCATATGGATGGCGTAACGTAATAAATGTGAATGATTTACTAACAGAAATAAACTTTTAAATTATTGTTTGTATATTTATTATGTTTTTAAAAATCGGTTTCTTTAAAGGTGCATACTTTAGTTTCAGTCCGTGAAAATGGACACTAAGTATAGTTTATCTACAAAACTGCAACACAAATTTGAATGAGGTTTAAACAGAGAAATACCATCATAAAATAGCTAGAGCTTGTATCAATAACCATTGCTTTTCAGACGAATGAGTGTTTTAGAATTATGAAAAATATATTTTCGGGGTATTGTGAAAACTTAGATGACCAGAACCAATTAAGGTATACAAAAATTAATATTCTAAAGAATGCGATTTCAGCACTTCTAATTTAAATTATTAAAAAAACAGCTTTAATAGTGAAAACTACGTTTTAGTGCTTAAAAAATTTAAGATAACGAACAGAACGTTTGTGTTTGAGAAGTACCTTAATGAAACAAATCTTAGAGTAGCGTTACGAATTGTATGTATAATGTATATTTACGAAAACGAATGAAAATAGCGATAGGTGTTATTATATAGAATAATAGACAGGGTACAAGTTTTAAGTCCCTTGTGAAAGAATAATATACAGGATACCAGTTTTAAGTGCCTTGCGACATAACCTTCATCTGTCAGTTTGGCAACTGAAAATTACCGTACACGAAACAAGAATTTCTGTTTATTAACATAAAACACAAGTTACAAAATGAGACGAAATTATAATACGTTACAGTTTTACCTATATAAGGAATATATTAATAGCATTCTTTCGAAAAGACTAATATTATGAAAATTATAGAGTGCCATCTGAATTGTTTTCCACAAAAGAGTCCACCCGCTTATGATGGTAAACCGTAAACAATTGTCGAATACAGTATAAACTGTATGGTTTACAAAGTGTTAGTAAGTTAGATATAACACAGATGTGACTACTTAAAACGTCTTGCTGCGATTTCCTAAAATGAAGTATATATATATGGTCGAGATAACACATTCGTTTTGCTCTACATTTGAGTACATTCCTATTTCTACTGCAAAAAAAAACAGGTGGCTAGATTCTATAAATATGTAGTATATCACAATAATAAGCTTAACACGTGGATTCAAAGACTTGGACAAGTAACTTGCTTGTTTCAGATACACGATGGGCGGATCTATGTGTTGACATAGGTCGGTGGAATGGGACGTATTGGAATTTGTGTTTATGGATATTAATACACACACCAAAAAGATCAGACCCCCCACCCCTAAAAACGAGTCCACGCGAAACACGGGAAGAAGTCGCCACTACGAACTTTCCTGAAATCACGAAGTGTTGCTCATTCTAATGTACCATGGGGCGGGACGTAGCCCAATGGTACAGCGCTCGCTCGATGCGCGGTCGGTGTGGGATCGATCCCCGTCGGTGGGCCCATTGGGCTATTTCTCGTTCCAGCCGGTGCACCACGACTGGTATATCAAAGGCCACGGTATATACCACCATCTCTGTGGGATGGTGCATATAAAAGATCCCTTGCTGCTAATCGATAAGAGTAGCCCATGAAGTGGCAACAGCGGGTTTCTTCTCTCAATATCTGTGTGGTCCTTAACCATATGTCTGACGCCATATAACCGTAAATAAAATGTGTTGAGTGCGTCGTTAAATAAAACATTTCTTTCCTTCTTATGTACCACAGTATAGACCATGATTACCCACAGATCGCACTGATCGTATCACGACACTGAATACTAGTAGCTTGTCGTGGTACGTTTGTAGCCCCAGTATCTTCTAGCCTTCTTTTTGTATGTGAGGCTATCGCTAAAGTGCACTCTATGTTAACAGTTTATCCTGTGTTTTTTCACAGCCACGTACCGTGTCTCAAATACACACACATTCCGAAATCTGATGCTATAGTCCTTTAGTCTGATCCTTTGTTAGGTTTACTCATGGCACTAAAATTGTATGTTAGTGTCTAGCACATACGTCATAAGAAGACACCCGACACCGCTATCTTTAAGCGACTAACACCGTGTTTCGGATGGGGTTGTCGGTTTCTTCTTGCTGTATCTGTACTAGTCGGGAACATACGTTTAATGTCGACAGTGAACGCCAAAATAATAATTTAAGAAACTTTGTTTTCATATATATAGACACAGCACGGCTAGAGGACACTCGAACTAGCGCGTTTACTGAAGAGGTCATTCCTTGTTGTTGTGTGTTTAAACCTATTTTCGTGATTATATCCAATTACCGTTCAGCTATTTGGGATGTCTGTCTAGGACATAACGTTAGATGTGAGTGGTTAGTGAGCAGTCGGTGTAGTGGTCTTACACTGAGTCGTTAAACTCTCTCTCTGCGTGGGAGCCGGTACCGCAGTGCGAACTCAGTACCTATCAGTCATGTCCGATGAGTTAACCCCTACAGCACTAAGGCCGGCTGTTCATCGTACTATATAACTACTTCCCATTTACATATGAAAGATGTTAGCATCGAGCCTTCTCAATTTCGTTATTCTTCCTGATTGCTACATGCGCTGGTTCTACCCTCCACACTACCCTACTAGATACGTGTATCTATCGTTCATTATGTCAAACACTTTCTGTTCTTCACAAGAAACACTGCCAATGTAGGTTGCTCAACTATTTTTGTCCCATATACACACTCGAATAATACCCGGGTAGGTCACATAATTGTGAACCCAGGTATTCTTTTGGTATTTACTTCCTGATTTATAGACTCAGTACAGATGACTAGAGATCGGTGTTATGCACAATGTTGTCAGGTTCATAGTCAGCACGCGAAGAGTCGTCTACAACTGAAAGTATTAGAGAGGAATACTTTAGAGTTAGTGGACATAACTAAAACACAAACTACAGTGTGTATTTTGTACCAGTATTACACCACGGAGCTGCATAGTAACAACAAAACACGAAGACGGATACGTCATGGCAGATACTTGTTCTTAGTTTCGTTTTAACAACACATTCCTCCCAAGGTTCGTATACCTATATATACATTTGTAAGCACACAATATAAACGAGAGACAGAAATGTGTGTGTGTGTGTGTGTGGTGTGTGTGTGTGTGTGTGTGTGTGTGTGTGTGACTGTTTGTATGTGTCTGTGTGTTTGGCAGAGAGAGAGAGAGAGAGAGAGAGAGAGAGAGAGAGAGAGAGAGAGAGAGAGAGAGAGAGATAGAGAGAGACTGGAGGGAGCGGAAGAGAAAGATAGAGTGAGTCAGATAGCGAATAAACATAATTCAGACACATATGTAAAGTGAGACATCTGCTTCAGTTAAAATTAAATGATCATGATAGATTTGTTTTTATGAAATACAGCAGGGATGTCAAACAACATAACTGTTAACAGTAAGTTCATTATAAAGTGTTTTCGTCAAAGCGCCCAAGTTGTTAATACCTCGGTACTTGATAACGCAGTGAAACAGATGGGAAGTGAAAGAGAAAAAGGAAGAGGGACAGAAACAGAGGGTAATACAGCTGAGGAGAGGGGACTGTACTGACTGTAGACCAGATTTCAGTCACTATTTTCCTCGATAAGTCTATATAAAGTATAGAGATGCAACGCGCCCCCCCCCCCCCCCCCCCTTTCCTGTCCTGCCCAAGACAGGAGTGCGCTACAACAGCTTGCTCTGAATGTGCACGTAAAGCCCTATGACCTGACCTGACCTAATGCGGGACTCAATGCCAGTAATGTTAGACTGATGACCAGTAACACCGTTAAAGGGACAGACCTTAATTTTTAAACACGACATCATATTGTTCACTATTAAAGCCATTTATGATCACTGAAATCAAACATTACTTATATTTTATTGTTTAAATTATCCATTTCAGTAGAACCGAAATGTTTCTGGCCATCCTGTTGTTTTTAATATCACAAAATGCGTTTTTCATATTTTTAAAACCGCACGTACGTCTGAGAAGTAGCGGCTATTGATTCGAGTTCTAGTCTATTTTTTAAGGATATTTTCCGGTTTTAACGTCACAGACTCTTGTTTCACTATGTTGTAACTGTATCCAAGTGTGTTACATGTTTGTAGATTAACTAAACTTAGTGTCCATGTTTACGAGTTGAAACTAGGGTCTGCGCCTTTAACTTCCTGACTCTTATGAATGAACCGGCTTCGGTGGCGTCGTGGTTAGGCCATCGGTAGGTAGGTACTGGGTTCGGATCCCAGTCGAGGCATTGGATTTTTAATCCAGATACCGACTAAACTTAGTGTCCATGTTTACGAGTTGAAACTGAGTGAGTTCTCCGCAAGCCTCAATGGGTAGGTGTAAACCACTTGCACCGACCAGTGATCCATAACTGGTTGAAAAAAGGCCATGGTTTGTGCTATCCTGCCGGTGGGAAACGTCACAGACTCTTGTTTCACTATGTTGTAACTTTAGCCCATGTGTGTTAGCGCGTTTTTGTGGATTAAACTAAACTTAGTGTCCATGTTTACGAGTTGAAACTGTGGGTCTGCGGCTTTAAAACATTTCCTTTCTTTCTTATGAATGATGGGGCGGGATGTAGCCCAGTGGTAAAGCGCTTGCTTGATGCGAGGTTGGTCTGGGATCGATCCCCGTCGGAGGCCCATTGGACTATTTCTCGTTCCAGCCAGGGCACCACGACTAATATATCAAAGGCCGTGGTATGTGCTATCATGTCTGTGTGATGTTGCATATAAAAGATCCCTTGCTACTTATGAAAAAATGTAGCGGGTTTCCTTTCTAAGACTTTATGTCAAAATTACCATATGTTTAACACCCAATAGCTGATGATTAATAAATCAACGTGCTCTAGCGGTGTCGTTTAACAACACAAACTATGAATGATGGTTTTGTCTGCAGTCACTCTTCCATGTTACTGTTGGTGTGATACCTTATTTGTTTGCATCAGTATATAATGAAAAACAAATTGAGGATAGAATGGACCACTGCTTCAGAATGACATTGTAGTGACTCGAAGGATGTACATGTACGACTATGGGTGCTGGGTGTGGGTGGAGGGAGTCGTTACGGTATTGTTAACGAAGAATTTATTAGTGTTAGATCAAGCGTAGATATTTGGGGCACATTTATCAAAGAAAGTGTAACCATGATTTATGGTTCCAATTCCATTTGAGAGGATCAAATGAAAATGTACATTGTACGTTAAGCATTCACTTATGATTGCTGTTCACAATATTCTTCAGCTGAAGTTTTTTGCACGTTAAATCGTCTCTGATATGACTGACGCTTCATTAATTGTAAATTGATCAAAGTTTAAGCCTGCTATATTTAAACCACTAACAAGCCATTTGATCTTGGTGAGGTTTTACGAAACAGATAATAAAAACCCGATAACTATTTATTTATATTTTTGATGACACTTTGTTCGATAGCTACCTTAGCGTAGTTGCCTTAGATTTTCACCATTTAACACTATTAAAAATCTGCAGATAAAGATTCACATACACACCATGTGTGGTATTTCAGAGGAGGACATAGGGGGTTGTCTATGGATTCGGGATTATACAGGGAAGGTTTGAGGTAAGAGGAAATTGGGCGTTGCAATACATAGGTTTCCTAAAAAAAAATTCTTTGTTGTTGTTGTTTCGTTTTTTTCTATTTTTGTTCTTCTTTTGTCTCTTTTTCCCACCAGATTCATGTGTATGCCATGAAAACCTAAAAAAAAACCCTCAAATCAAAATTTATTTTAACTTGTAATACAATAACACTAATAATACCTTTAATGAACTTGAATTGAATAGCGGAGAAAGAAAGAAAATGTTTTATTTAACGACGCACTCAACACATTTTATTTACGGTTATATGGCGTCAGACATATGGTTAAGGACCACACAGATTTGAGAGGAAACCCGCTGTCGGCACATAGGCTACTCTTTTACGACAGGCAGCAAGGGATCTTTTATTTGCGCTTCCCATGGCAGGATAGCAACAAGCCATGGCCTGTTGTTGAACCAGTTATGGATCACTGGTCGGTGCAAGTGGTTTACACTACCCCATGAGCCTTGCGGAGCACTCACTCATGGTTTGGAGTCGGTATCTGGATTAAAAATTCCATGCCTCGACAGGGATCCGAACCCAGTACATACCAGCCTGTTGACCGATGGCCTAACCACGACGCCACCGAGGCCGGTGAATAGCGGAGAAAGTATGTAAAACAGAACATTCAAAATGTGCACAAAATTTGTTCATTGTGTTCATTTTAAAATGGTTCTTGGTTCAATTGTCAAATATAATAACATACTATGTCATTCAGATCCTGCATTATATCTACTGTACGTTACGTACTATAAACGATAATTCCATGAAGACATGCACTTCCTTATTTCTCCGATAGTTACTTTCCACAACAATTTGAGATTTTCTATTGACGTTGGTCTACCGTTAACTTCTTCCCATGACCGGACCACTTTAGATTTTCTCTGAGTGCAAGTCCTATTATGAATAGTCCATATAGGGTTGGAGGTGGGGAGCACACAAACGGACATATCGAAATGTTCCAAAAAACAAAAACAAAATCTCGAAAAAGTACATTCAATCATGAAAAAAGACTCCGGGATGTTATAAAATAAAATGGATGGCCAATTAGGAGATAACCATATGGAGTTTTTAGATGTGCGGGTGTTATTGTCTATTTGATCCCGCAAATGTCATTTTTGACCGAAGGCATTAGCCTGACATTAATATTTGTATCATACATCGTGTTGAAAATGATACCATTAACAGACAACATAATAACCTGATTTCGTGTAAATTTATTTTTAAAATTTGGAACGTTTATATCAGTCACTCAGTATAATTAAAAAGGAAAAAGATAAGAAGAATTAAGGAGGATTAAAGCAATGAAAACATTCCACCAGAAAACAGTAACAGAAACAAAACTCGATTAATGTTCGTTGTGTGTCTGTGATGTTGAATGGGTCCTATCAAGACTATTTGTCATTATTGTATTATATGCTATATTCACTTTTGTCTTTGCAGCTAACACGGCCTGTCCTGAATTCTTAGAAAAGAATTTTCCTAATTCAAGTATGTAATGAAATACTTGTATTGCTTAGATCGTATATTACTACTGATAAAAAAAGACGAATATTATTCAATAATAGCACCATAACATACGCAAAACAGTTTGTTCGTTTTGTTGAAACTGTAGAAGTAATTAAATGTTCTTATTATTTTAAGTGGTATCAATAATAATATATAATAATGTAACAGTTTGGTTTCTAGCCGGCCATGTACAGGTACCCCACAAACTAGTTCATCAAGATAAACGTCTCCGGCACGATATTTATTATTGATATGTTTAGTGCTGTGCCGTATCGGAAGTCCAATAAATGTCAAAATGTTAAAAAAACGGATTTAAATGTTTACCTTGGTGAACTACCCACAAACCAGTTTGTTTTGACGAAAAGATTCAAACGAAACATAA
This sequence comes from Gigantopelta aegis, assembly GCF_016097555.1. Lineage (NCBI taxonomy): Eukaryota > Metazoa > Mollusca > Gastropoda > Neomphalida > Peltospiridae > Gigantopelta > Gigantopelta aegis. Next base: position 11,255 of record NW_024534926.1, read on the forward strand.
TATTGTTTCCTCGTAGTTTGTATTGTTGTTTCCTTTAAAGTAAAATTGCACCCATATACTAGTATAACAGTAGGTTACGGGACGTTTCATACCCGATTTGTTTCGTCCCCTGGTCACACTAAAATTTTATACCCTAGACGTTTCGTCCCCTGGTCATTTAGGACACGCTTTATGTTGTATTGTACATGTATATTGTTTGGTCTGTCTTAGTTTTTCGTTTAAGGGCTTTTAACTGGGTTTTTTGTGTTTTTTTGTTTCAAGGTTCAAACATGTTTACTGTGGGCACGAAAAGATTGTGATTTCTATTTTAAAAAACTCACCCAGCCTTTAATATGTTTTTTATCCCTTGGTCAATTACACGCTGATACACGATTTATAATGAATTATTTCTGCGACATAGGTTGTTGTCAGACGATATTTGATCAATCCACATATTATTATGTAAATGACGAGTATGTTTTAATGTTGTGTAACTAAGCAGTAATACACAACTCAAACAATTATGTTTATAATATGTTTTACTAAGATTAACAATTACTGTATTAAAGATTAAATTATTAAACATTGTTAAAGAATACATTGAATACGAAATATAAATGTGTCCCAAATGACCAGGGGACGAAAGGTGTAAGAGTATAAAACGTGTAGGGTATAAAACGATAGTGTGTACGAAGGGTCCAGGGACGAAACAAATCGGGTACGAAACGTCCCGTAACCCTAACGGTAGTGGTGTTGCAACTATTGATATCACGCTCACTGTGGTAATAGAAGTTAAATTTTTTATGTCTTGATAATTATAATGAATCGCAATGTATTTAATAAATCGACATGCATTCGTAGTGAAAGATGTTTGCCAGACATGCATTGTTCTTTTTTTTCAAATTCGCTTATTCACTCAGTAGAGATAGGGCGGTCTGCTTAAGTGTGATCGCTCTCACATAGGGTGATCAACATCGGTAAGGTGCGCGAGTTTTAATTCAAAGCGATTATGGGTTATCATGGGTAAATTAATTGTTTTAGAGGGCCGTGTGCAGTTCCAATACACTTAAGCCCAGGTGGCACTTTGTTACGTATACCTCCGCGCGACCGTGGTCGAGCTGTGCCTAAGCAACCAGCCTAGGTGCGGAGGCCATGTGGCATTTATTACGTAAGCCTCCGTAGATTCGGTTCGATCGGAGTATTGCCGGCGGACTAGGCGTCAGTGAGTCTGGTCATCTAAGACTCTTTTGTCGTCTTGGTCGCTGTCTCTCTATCACTTGTAGGTATTCGGTCTCTCGCTCTCTGGATCCCCCAGGCGATACTGGGTTTTATAATAAATAGCCCTAGGGTTTTAGAACTATCGGGGAGAAACTAGGAAGGCTGCAGGGGAAACGGACGTCTGTCCACAGGAACGAAATATATACGTTCAGTCCGGACGTGGTAATTATATCATTATTTCTGCTCTGTTGTATAGCCTTGATGTGATTGATCTGACTTTTAAATAATTTAATACTGTATTATACCAATATTATTTAGACGGTGGGGCTGGTTCTGACGCAGCAAACTGTAGGCTCACTGTTCTAAATAATTATTAAGGCTTAGCCAGTCATCCTAGAGGACCTAGGTAAACTGTCTTTGTCTTTATTGCGATAGGTACCAGTATTCTTCTGTGTTACAAGGTTACTGAATGAGTAGTAGCTGTAATTAAAAATATTGAACCAGTTAGGAATCTTTTTTGTAGTTTCCTTTATTGTAAGTTCCCCTGGCAGCGTTTCTCCCCCTATACACACGTGTGGGTGTTGTGTCACGCTTAAAAGTGATTAGAATATTGTATTATTAACTACACCTAGTGATTGAACTCATTAAGTAATCAGTTCAAATTAAAACTCTTGTTACTAGTTGTTGTGTTCTGTAACTACTGCGGCAGTACATTTGTCAGCGTAGATTAATACAGATTCCAAAGTGTATGTGTTTTTGTTGTGTTGCTTCTAGTGCTAAACGCTGCTGCTATATTATATAGCTGGTGGTGAAGATCTTATCTCTGTTCATACCTAGAGACGAGCCACGCAATATAACCGCCCGTTGTCAGAGAGATTTAATAGAAATACAGTTATGGAAAGATATTTGGATAATCGTGTTTTATTCAGTTACGGGTATTATAGGATCCCCGTGACAGTTCTCATGGGTAAATTAAAAAATAAATTAAATAAATCCATGTGCCTAGAAAGTATATTTGACCACGAATATATGTCGATTCAATAGCAGATGTTATTGCAGTAACAGTTGCAAGTGCAGTGCAGTGCATCAGCAACTACTATAATAATTGTAATATTTATTACAAAACCAGCGTGATTACAGTAGCGATTGCACCTATCCCCCTCTCTGTGACGTATAACACGACTTAAACTGGAGACGGTTACCCCCCCCATTAACCCCCCCCCACACACACACTTAACTCCATGTTCAGATTAATATCTCTGTGGATGATTACTATACATATTATAAATGTTAGTTTAATTGTGAATACTTAACTGTAGATGCTCCTTTTAAGCGTTGCGCTCATTACCTTGAAAAATCCGGCATTCATCCCTGGCAGTTATGACAATATTAAACAATAGTAAAATTACACCGCCCACCCACCCCCTTCTCTATCGCCAGCTTCACAGCCTCGTTGTGACCTTTGCTCGATTCATCGCTAGATCCGCCACTGGTTGTCTGTCTGTCTCTCTATTTGTCTTCTCTCTCTCTCTCTGTCTAACAGTAACATCTCTCTCTCATCTCTCTCTCTCTCTCTCTCTCGCTCTCTCTCTCAAGTTCTGCCTTCTTAGTTTTACCATGCATTTCCAAATTTCTACTTATAAAATTAGATGTAATAATATAGCTTTTTGGCGGAAATATTGGTATTTAATTTTCTTTCTTTTTTTAACAAATTCAGACACTTTCGTTTAAGTCAGGCAAACACCAGCCTGCGCCACCCCCCTGGAGTATTACAAAACTGGGAGCCCGTACGCCTATGCTTAAACTCTTAAATGATTTACCATTAAGCTACACCAGATCTAGAATCAATGGGAATAGAACTAGTAGAAGGCAGATACTGTATATCAGCTTCAACACTGAAACAAAATTTAAAACTGTCATTACTAGTCTGTATGTGCTCTGTAATTTTATAGTATATAGATTTATAATCGTATTTTATTTATTCAAATTAAACTTAGTATTATTGTTATATTGCTTTAGTTGCTGCTGCTGCTGCGGCTGCTGCTGATAATGATGATGATGATGATGATGATAACGATAATAATAATAAATGCAATAATAATGAATACTTTTTTTTAGCCGCTCATATGTGTAAAGATGAAGTCATCAGAGATGTTAACAGACTATTTCTTGACGTGTTCGTACCAGTCAACCACCTGCAACTGCTCTCTTTACGCATCACAACACACGGTGGTTGGCATATCTACCGTCCAACTCCCAGACATGAACTGTGATTCCACACTGACTATAGACACACAGAGGAAGTTGATTTATAGTTGTGTAAATGAGAACAATTCAATCGGGTATGGAGAAAATATTGTACGCAATATTACTCAATCTAGTAATTTGATTGAGCTGGAAACAAGCAATGCACCCATAAAAAGCACTTACTGTCTACTCATCTACAGTAAAGGAGGCGGAGGTATAAATACTTCATTTAGAATGTATGTGTATAGTGTTTGTGTAGATGTGCATGCGCGTGTGTGCCCGTTTCCTTCTGAGTATATTTTATGACACATGTATAACTGTAAATTTATGACCAGTTATTTTTATTTCATTATGACACAACTGACAACGTAGATAAAACGCATTAATTCTCACAATGGAAGTTTGGTGTTTGAGATCGCTAAATTTATACAAGCTACAAATGTCACAGTGTTAGGGAATTAACTTTATTTTGTCTTGTTAAAGTTTGTTTGTCTAACAGTAACATGACACTTCATCTTGAGGAGAAACATGCTTCTAACTCAAGCTCTTCTTAATATTTGTTGCCCAGTGGCTCTTTTATAAACACGTTTCAGACAAGAATAGTCTACACCATGACCTCTGATATGACAGTCGTACAGCACGATTAAAAAGAGTCTGTGATAAGAAGATGGATTCTACAACTGGAGTGTTCTGTAACTGAGCTATATCCAACCACTGACGTGTGTGCATGTGTGTGTGTGTGTGTGTGTGTGTGTGTGTGTGTGTGAGAGTATGTGTTTGTGTGCATTTTTGATTACATGCAATGATTACATTACAAGTACATTTTGTGAAAACCATTTTCGTTATTAGCGCATTGTATTCTTTGAAGTTTAGCCATTCTTTTGCTTACTGTGATTTGTATTTATATGCACAGAAAAATCGCAGTTCTAAAATAATTGACACCCTGTTTATTATACTTTGTTCTTATAACATATTAGATAGAACAAACCTGTTATTTTATTTTATTTTACAACAAGTGATAATATAATACAGAATTTAACAGGTTTGTTAAATTAGATGTATGTTATGGAAAATGATCTAGATCACTACTACCATGGTAACCTTCGACAGACAAGTTAATATGACAATTTATTTTAAAGATGGCGTCAACATAACGAGTGGAAATAAATTGTGTAGGAATCGAACTTACAATCCCGCACACATGTCGGGGGGGGGGGGGGCGGGTTGCGGGGGATGGGTAGAATTGTACATCGCCGGGGGGGGGCATCGCTTTCAGCAGGGGGTTTGGATACCCGAACTCAACTCCTGTATACGCGCCTTAAGTGTGTGTCATCCTGGGGAGTCACTGGCAATCTACATATAAAGAAAGCTCATGACAGTGCTTCTTGGCAACAGCCACGACCATGTCAAACATTGTCAATTTGGCTCTCTGTTGTGCACATGCACAAATTTTTACTGTGTTGTGCACATATACGAATTGTGACTGTATAGATTTACTAAACGTTTGGCAAATATTCAGTTCACAAACCTGACAGAAATTCTTAAATATCGAAGATCTCTTTTATATACAGTACTAGGGAATTATTTATGTATACTATTTCAACTGTGTATATCTTATTGTTTTATTTGTGCTGCAGTTCTTTTAACTATGGTGCTATATTGGGTTTGTTTTTGGTTTGTTTTTTACACACTTTTAGCGAATAGTGCCTCATAACTCATTACATTTTTATTATTTATATTGCTTGTATTTATAGTAAAGTTTGTTTTATTGAACGACGCCACTAGAGCACATTGATTTGTTATCTTATCATCAGCTATTTGACGTCAAACATGGTCATTCTGACACTGTTTTTTTAGAGGAAACCCGCTGCCGCCACATAGGCTACTCTTTTACGACAGGCAGCAAAGGATATTTTATTTGCGCTTCCCACAGGCAGGATAGCACAAACCATAGCCTATGTTGAACCAGTTATGGATCACTGGTCGGCGCAAGTGGTTTACACCTACCCATTGAGCACTCACTCAGGGTTTGGAGTCGGATTAACAATCCCATGCCTCGACTGGGATCCGAACCCAGTACCTATCAGCCTGTAGTCCAATGGCTTAACCACTACGCCACCGAGACCGGTACTTGTATTTATATTGTGAATTTTATTCTTGTAATGAACTAAATGTGTGTCTGTCTGAAAGTTCCATCACGGCTTATTAAACATTATTAGGACCGAATTTACGAAACCTGTGTTTCTTAAACGCAGGTGTTTAAGCATTGTATATGTTTGTAGTTACACGCGTGTAAGACATACGCGTTGTAAATTCGGCCCGATCATGTCTTGCTATTTGTTTCATCATTTTATTTCTCGCGTCTGTAGGTTCGTTGACTCTTCAGTGTTATTCGCCAGACGGTAGGTCGATGACGAGCTCAACCCAATCAGACGACAAAACCACCTCATAGATCCACAACACCAGGTTCAACACGAAGAGAATCAACCAAGTCAGAGAAAGCACATGTGACAGTTGCACCGCCAACAGAGCCAACCAAGTCCACGATAGCAGATACTCGTACGACAGTTTGTGAAGAGAAAACGAACAGACAATCAGGCGCAGAAGATTTTCCAGGTACTGAATAGTGTAATAGTCTACGAAACAACACCCCAGTGGACATAACACAATCAAGGCAATTAAATAAACAAATAAATACTGGTATAGTAACAAATAAAATGTACACACAATGGTAATACAAAATGCATAGCCCATATAACACCATATTGTCAAAGGTGTTGCATTCATCAACTCAGGTAATATCTGTGTGTCGGAGAAAGCAGATACAAGTTCTCCATTAACAGAGCCGGTTAAGTCCGAGATATCAGATACGACAGTTCCTGTGGAGAAGACGAACACGCACACAGACTCGAAAGCTTTCCCAGGTACTAAATAGTCTTCTAGTCTACATAAACAACAAGATTCAAAGCTAAATCATCACAAAAACGCCAAATCAAATAATAATAATAATAATAATAATAATAATAATAATAATAACAATAATAATAATAATAACAATAATAATAATATAGTTATTTTTGTTGTTATTGCTGTTGTTAAAATACTCATTATTATTATTATTTTATTAAACAATATGTACTTTTCAATGAATGTTTAACGACACCCCAGCACGAAAAATACATTGGCTATTGGGTGTCAAACTATGGTAATGCAAACAAATAAGGTGATGATCAACATCAATATAAAAATTGAAGATTTAAATAAAAACAGTGTAAAGAACTGTACAAAAAATATAAATATCACAGACAGATACTGATTTTTACTAAAAATTTCAATTTGTGCTGTATTGGCCATTCTCAAAGAGAATGTTACACCCCTGCACCACGGTGAGGTTACAGCACGCGCAGGGGATGTACTTTTAAATACAATATATTATTTTGTTGCATCCTCTAATGTCGGTCTATATTTGGATACGTATATTCTTTTCTAATAATGCAAAATTTGAGTCTTATTAATAAACCAATTTTGTTTTCTTGTAGTTGCGGCTGCTGTAGGTGGTGCCGTTGGTGCAGTTCTGATAGTCGCCGTAGTGGTTGTTGCGATTATCATTTATATAAGGTAACTCACACTTCTAGTTTAGATGTGGAGTAAATACGTTACATGAAATATTCCGCCGTGAATCATTGACTGTATAGTGTCTTAGAAGCTTACGGGGTTCGAACCATGGTACCGGCACCCATCCAGAGCGACAGTTAGCGGTTCGGTGTAGAGGTGTAAGGCCACTGAATGATCTTTTCTCTCACTAACCACTGACAATTTACCCACTGTCCTGGACACACCATCCACATAGTTGAGGAGCGTGCCGAGGAGAACGTGCATGGACATAACCAGGAAATTAACGTGAAATGATATATATATATATATATATATATATATATATATATATATTATTTTAAAATAATATGTCGATGTATTTCATTGGTAATCATTGGTAATGTGTCCTTGACATGAGGCATCACAGGTCCGTACAGTACACGTATTTGTTGTTTTGAGAGTTTGAACTCTTTTTAGGGACGGGACGTAACCCAGTGGTAAAGCTTTCACTTAATGCGCATCGACCCCCATCGGTGGACCCATTGGGCTATTTCTCGGCCAGTGCTCCACAACTGGTGTAACAAAGGCCGTGGTATGTACTATCCTGTCTGTGGGATGGTGAATATAAAAGATCCCTTGCTGCTAATCGAAAAGAGTAGCCCGTGAAGTGGCGAGAGCGGGTTCCCTCTCTCAATATTTGTGTGGTCCTTAACCATATGTCTGACACCATATAACCGTTAAAGGGACATTCCTGAGTTTGCTGCAATGTTTAAGATGTTATCGACTAACAGAGACTTTTTTATCGATTGTAATTACATATCAAATATATTTTTCTGCATACAATATTAGTGGCTGCATATTAAACGTGTTTCTGATCGTTCTAATATGTGTACTAAGTTAAATTTAAGTTTATTTCCTAAAAAAACCTAAATTTCGTACGTACGAAATTATTTAAAGACAAAATCCAATTTGGGTTTCTTACAAATTTTAAGACGACCAGAAACATATTGAATATACAGACACTGATATTTTAAACAAGAAACTATATTTAATATGTAAGTTTAATCGTAGAAATATTTTATTAGTCGGAAACATCTTACAATGGAGCAAACTCAGGAATGCCCCTTTAATAAAATGTGTTGAGTGCGTCGTTAAATAAAACATTTCTTCCTTCCTTACTTGATACACGTTTATATTGCGTTTGGTATGATGTGCTTATTGTTGGTGATGGCTTTATATTCTGCTGATGCTGCTGCTACTGATGATGATGATAATAAGTTTAATAATGACGATGATGTATCTGCTTCTGGAAATGACAGTGATGATCACAATGCTGATGATAATGATAGTAATGATGATGATTATGATGTTGTAACTTTAATATTTTATATTTTGCAGGAAGAAACGAACAAAAGGCAAACAAAACGCCGGTGATGATGACGATGGTGATTACGTCATTAGGGATGTTAACCCTAACAACGCTGATACGAATCGTAGCCCTTCCGTCGCTAATAACAATGTTAATCGTCATAATAATGTGAACATTGTTGGTAACACTTACGAACATCTACAGCACAATACTGTACAGTATGTTAACACGCCGTCGAGTGTTGATGAAGACCACGTGTACCTCCACGTCAATGATCCAACACAGTCACAGATCTCAGATCAAGATTATTATAACACTGCCAACCTGATTGGATGAAACAGTTTAGATTCATACTAGTTTATGTTCGACTTCGTTTGTGAAGGGCGGGACGTAGCTCAGTGATAAAACTCGATCGGTCTAAGATCGATCCCTGTCGTCAGACTCACTGAGCTATTTCTCGTTGTAACAAAAGCCGTGGTATGTACTATCCTGTCTGGGATCATGTATATGAAAGGTCCTGTCATCGCGGCAGCGGATTTCCTGTCATCCGTATGGTTCTTAACCATATGACTGACGTAATATAAAAAGTGTGTATGATTTACAAAGATAAATACATTTTAACTTCTTGTTTGTTTATTTATTATTTTTAAGACGTGGTTTCTTTAAAGGCGCAGACCCTGGATTCAGTCCGTGAAAATGGACACTAAGTTTAGTTAATGTACAAATCTGTGACACATTTTGACAAGGTTATAACAGAGAGAAGTTAAAGTCTGTGATATTTAAACAGGGAAATTCCACCAAAAATTCATAGAGCTTGTCTCAATAACCATTATTTCTCAAACGAACGAGTGTTTTTAGAATTATGAAAAATGTATTTCGGGGTATTGCAAAAACTCAGATAACCAGAACTAATTCAGGTCTACAAACATTAATAGCCTAAATAATAAACTTTAAGTACCTATTTCTACAGTCGTAGAGTTTAAAAACTAGTGTCCGTCACTTTAAGAGAACGAACAGGACGTTTGTGTTTGAGAATTACTGTAATGAAACAAATCTTAGAGTAGCGTTACGAATAGTCTGTACAATGGATTTAGTAATGTATATTTACGAAAACGAATGAAAATAGCGATAGCTAGATAATATATATAATAATAAACAGAATACCAGTTTAAGTCTCTTGTGACATAATCCTCATTTGCCAGTTTGACAATTGAAACTACTGTACACGAAACATGAATTTCTGGTTATTAACATGTTAAAACAAGACGAAATTATAACACGTTACATAGTTTTACGTTTATAATGAAATTATTTATAGCATTCTTGCGAAACGACTATTATGAGTATTATAAATTGCCATCTGAATAGTTTTCCACAAAAGAGTCCACCCGGTTATGATGGTAAACAAATTACAATTTTACGAACAATAAGCAATTATCGAATATAAGATACATGTATATAAAAATATATTTTATGGTTTAAAAAGTTAGATATTACACAGATGTGACTAATCAAATCATATACATACATATATATATTATATATATATATATATATATATATATATATATATATATATATATATATATATATATATATATATCGATAGTCGAGATAACACGTTCGTCCTGGTCTGCAAGTAAATACATTTCTATTTCTACTGCAAAAAAGGTGGCTAGATTCTACAAAATGTACTATATAACAAAAATAAACTTAACACGGTGTGCAGAGAACGTGGGTTCAAAGACTTGGAAAAGTATCTCGCTTGCTTCAGATACACGATGGGCGGATGTATGTGTCGACGAAGGTCAGTGGAATGGAATTTGTGTGAATGGATATTAATACACACACTGTCACGGTACATGCTCTTAATTTGTTTTCGCCTGTGGCGATTTTACTTGTGTTAGAGGGCCGTGTGCAGTTTATTGCCCGTAGCCCAGATGGGCAACTTGTTACGTAATACTTCGCACGATCGGACATTCCAATATGCACTTAGTCCCGCTGTGGAGGCCATGTGGCGAGTAGTTACGTAATACCTCTGCGAGTGCGGTTTTACAACCGTGATTTGGCGACGATGGCGTCAGTAAGTCTGACGATCAGAGAGAAATAATACCGACTCTAGTAGAGTCAGACTATGAGATGATACGTGAGGTACCGCCTTGTACTCCCAGGCCAATTCTGAATTTATAATAAATAGCTAGAATTTAGAGATATCTAGGAGAACGAATTAGGACGGCTCGAGGGGATCACGAACGTAGTCCGTTAGGACTTGGTAAATATCATTTCTGCTCTGTGTATAACCTTGATGTGATTGATGTGACTTTAAATATTTTAATACTGTATTATACCAATATTCTTTAGACAGTGTCTTCGGTCATCTGACGAAGTAAATCGTAGACTTATTGTTCTAACATTATATGAGTATTTGGTAATATAAAGCTTGGCCAGTCATCCTAGCCGACCTGGGTAAACTGTAGGTTATTGTCTTTATTGTGATAAGTATTAATTCTGTGTTACAAGATTACTGAAAGAGTAGTTAGGGTTAATTAAATATTAACCCGTTAAGAATAGAGCTGTAATTCCTTTATTAATTAAGTTCCCCAAGAAGCGTTCTAAATTATCACACGTTACTGAACGAGTAGTAAGGGTTAATTATAAATTAACCAGTTAGGAATGGTGTTGTAATTCCTTTATTAATTAACTTCTCCTGGAAGCGTTTCTCAATTATCACACGTGTGGGTGTGGTGTAACGGTGAAGTGATTCGCATATTGTGTAACTAGACACCCAGAGATTAACTAATTAAGTGATCAGTTCTGGGTTGTTATTTTATTGTTGTTATTAATTAACTACTACGGCTGTACATTTGTCAGCGTAGATTAATACAGATTCCAAAGTGTATTGTGTTTTTGTTGTGTTTTCTAGAGAACTAACGTGCTATAATAATATATACTTTATATAAGATCGTATCTCTGATCATACCTAGAGACGAGCCATACTAAGGTTAACAGCCTGTTACAGAGAGATCTAATAGATATACAAGTAGGAGAGACATTTTGATAATCGTGTTTTATTCGGTTACGGAAATTATAGAATCCCCGTGACAGGAGTAGAAAATTGGGGCGCTCGTCCCGGATCTGAAACGGGACATGCATATTTAAAAAAGTATTGTTTGTAAATGGGGGCTTTATAAATTAATTTTACAAATTAACCAGAAGTAGCACGTTGTTCACTAGAAAATTAATTAATAATAAGTGCGTCATATCTAAACATGGATAAGAAATTGCTGGATAGGCCTACGCTCAGTGTAGTGGAGATTAAGCGAGCACGTAAGGCCGAGTTAGTTGAAATCGCGGGTGAGCGAGAAATTGATTTAACATCAGCTAAAACCTTAGGTGATATAAAGACAATTATTATCCAGGAAGTTTTTGGTGATAGTCCTGTTATGGAAGACAGTGAGATTGTTCCAGAGATAGAGATAAGTGACTTGAGTATGGAACAACAGTTAGCTTTTGAAAAGCTTGAGTACGAAAGAGAAGAACGTGCATTAGATAGAGAGAGAGAGAGAGAAAGAGAAGAGAGGGATAGAGAGAGGGAGAGAGAAAGAGAAGATAGAGATAGAGAAAAAGAAGATAGGGATAGAGAGAGAGAGGGAAAGAGAAGAGAGAGATAGAGAAGATAGACATAGAGATAGAGAAGATAGAGAGAGGGATAGAGAATTCCAGTTAGAAAAATTAAAAGTGGAACATGAGTTAAAGTTGAATACTGAAGAAGTGTCGGAGGCTTATAGATCAGTGCCTGTATTTGACGATCAGGAGGTAGACATGTTCTTTCAACTTTTTGAACGGGCCGCTAAGCAGCTAAATTGGCCGGAGTCTAAGTGGACATTGTTAGCCGTGTCTAAGTTTAAGGGGAAGGCTAGTATAGTTTATAATTCAATGAGTGATGAGCGAGCAAGTCAGTACGACTTAGTTAAGGCTGCAGTGTTGAGGGCTTATGAATTACGACCTGAGGATTATCGTTTACGGTATAGCGAGTTGAGAAAAATGCAGGGTCAGTCTTATAGTGAGTTTGTGGCTAAGAAGGCAGGGATGTTTGATAAATGGGTGATTTCTCATCAGGTAGAGTCATATACCGAGTTACGGGAGTTGTTGATCTTACAGGACATTAAAAATGGATTACCAGTTAGCTTACGTATTCATTTAGAGGATCGTGATGTCAAAAAGATAGAGGAGGCAGGCATAGTGGCAGATGATTACGTGTTAATACACAAAGTTCAGGCAGTACCGGGTAGCTCTTTACAACAGGGTGATAAGAAGAAATTTCAGCCAGGTTTTTCCCGGGAAAGTAACTATCGGGGAGAGTCATCTAGTTGGTCAGCTAGTCAGGCAAGGAATGCACCTGGTGGGCAAAGTAAGGATAGACCTGCATTATCAGCCAATGCACGAACTTTTCGTCCACATTGCAGTTACTGTAAAAAGGATAACCATCTTATCGGGGACTGTTTTAAAAGAAACGCGATAATGCGCAAGTGGTCGGTTTAGTGAGGTCAGCTCCGTTAGCGAGAGAGTTAATGGTTAGTCCCATGACAGAGAAAGTAAACCCGTATGTGTCCACTGGTATGGTTTGTGATGTGAAACAAGAATCGAGTCCTAAGGCTATATCAATCTATAGAGATACCGGGTGTAGTCAGAGTTTGATCACGCAAGAGTGTTTAGCTGGTATTGAAAATTCAGACATAGGACGTAGTTTGGTTTTAACCTCGGTTACTGGAGAAAATATGGTTGTCAGGTTACATAAGGTTTTCTTTGTGTTCGAAGTTTGTGACGGGACCAGTCATTATGGGTGTTGTGAAGGACTTGCCTGTTGAAACATAGGAGTTTTGTTTGGGAAATGATTTGACTAGTCAGTGTTGTCAGCCGAAATGTGACCAACTGTTAATTAAAGACAGCACGTTACCAATAGAAGAGTGTGAGGTTGATGAGATTAAATATCCTGCGTGTGTAATGACTAGGGATATGACCAGTAGGTTAGCACAAGACGCAGAGGATATTTGTGATTTGTCTGATACGTGTGTGAGCCATGAAATTGGAGTGGATGAGGTTATCAGTAAAATTGTAGACAAGTCAACTGAGGAATTAAATGTGGTGGAACCTGTTGATCTCCCGCAGAGGGGAATTGAACCAGTTGTCTTTGATAGAGGGGATTTACCTTGTAATAGACAAGAGTTAATTCTAGAGCAGGGAGCTGATCCAAATTTGTTGGCAGCTCGCACTACCTTGTTAACTGTGGACAAGGGAGTATTAATAAAATAAGAGTTAGAGATGGGAGGTTGCCGGCGACCGAACTAGCTAGGAAGCAACTGAGCCATGCTCAGAGCAAAATAAAATCAGTGTTTGATAGGAAGGCTAAGAGTCGGGAATTTAAACCAGGGATAAGGTGCTGCTGTACCTTCCCATTAAACGGGGTTCTGTGCAGAACAGGTATTTCGGGCCCTATGTTGTGCTCAAACGAGTTAATGAGACAGGGTGTATGTGATAAACACTCCTGATAGGGTTAGGAAAAGTAGGTATTGTCACATCAATTTGCTAAAAGGTTATTTTGACAGACTGCCGATAGTTCCAGAGAGAGACCGGTCCAAATTGAGAGACACTCAATTTCCTGTGATGACGGTCAAGACTGCGGGGATCAAGTTGGCCAACGGCCAAGATTCTAGCAGACTTGAACCCCAGCGAGCAAAGTTGACTACGTTGAAACAAGACAATGTTACCAATACCTTAAGCCAAGATGTGCGCTTGGAACCCAACGCTCCACCGATTCGACAGCAGGCCTATCGGAGAAAACCTGAAAACGTGCGACGCTGAAAAGGAAGGAAACGAAGT
>NW_024534927.1:0-15746 GCF_016097555.1 Gigantopelta aegis
AGTGAAGGAATCTGTATGTTTCTGTTCCTATGCTCCGAGGTATGCCACACGTAAATGGCATCACAAGTTCTTCCCTCTCCGAGGGTTTTTCAAATAAAGGTCACTGTGTAGCTATTCATGAAAACAGCCTATGGGTATAATATCACTTCTATACTGTGGACTATTAAATAAGGCAACATGACAATGTATGACTGGTTGCAAGATGGCATCGGACATATGGTTAGAACCACTAAGATACTGAGGTAGGAAGCCTGCTGTCGCCTCTTCATGGGCTACTCTTTTCGATATGCACCATCCCATAGACAAGATATAGTACATTCCACAGCATTTGATGTACCAGTCGTGGTGCACTGGCTGGAAGAAGAAATAGACCAGTGGGCCCACTGACGGGGATCGTTCCCAAACCGACAGCACATCAAGCGAGCACTTTACCACTGGGCTACGTCCCACCCCTGGTATGCATGGGTTCGTAATCCTATCTGTGGAGAAAGTGTATACAAAAGAGCCCTTGCTGCTATTTGAAATGAGTAAGCTATAAGTGGTGGCAGCAGATTTCGCAAGTTTCACAAATAATGTTTTAATAATATTAGCCATGGTTAAGCAATGAATTGGGTTGTCATAGGCATTTTTTTCCTTCTTCTATAGGTTTAAATATGTATTATAGTTTCAAGTACTTATCTTTATATAAATTTATTTGTGATAACTACAAATGAATCAATCTCACTTACATGTATATATACTATTTGCATAATTAAATAGAGAATATCACATTTGTAAGGTGTTGTCATTAGTGGCTTCCCCAAGAATTGACCGGCCTCGGTGGCGTCGTGGTTAGGCCATCGGTCTACAGGCTGGTACTAGTAGGTACTGGGTTCGGATCCCAGTCGAGGCATGGAATTTTTAATCCAGATACCGACTCCAAACCCTGAGTGAGTGCTCCGCAAGGCTCAGTGGGTAGGTGTAAACCACTTGCACCGACCAGTAATCCATAACTGGTTCAACAAAGACCATGTTTTGTGCTATCCTGTCTGTGGGAAGCGCAAATAAAATATCCCTTGCTGCTAATCGGAAAGAGTAGCCCATGAAGTGGCGACAGCGGGTTTCCTCTCAAAATATGTGTGGTCCTCAACCATATGTCTGACGCCATATAACCGTAAATAAAATGTGTTGAGTGCGTCGTTAAATAAAACATTTCTTTCTTTCCATTAGCAACAAGATATCTTTTATATGCACTTTTGAAAGAATGAACAAATGTGAGAATTCCCTCATTCGGCTACAGAATCCCTGTAGTAGAAAGAAAGGAAGGAAGGAAATGTTTTATTTAACGATGCACTCAATTTTTTTTTATTTACGGTTACGTGGCGGACCATTTGCTTCAGCGGGGGGAGTGTGTGGTGAGGCGTGTGTTGGGGCGGGGTGGAGGGGTTTCGTCGGAACCCCCCCCCCCGAACCCCCCTAGCCTACGCCCCTGAAAGAGTTCGATTGTTATTTCATAGTACGTTATATTATCGAAATTATTATTCACTTTTATTACACCGTTCGAGCAGAGTGTGTCTAAACCGGTTATGTGTTTCATACTGGCATGGAAATAAAAAATTACCATGTTCAAGTTATAAAGGTTTTCGCAAATACTTTTTTTTTACATTATTAAAATTACAGTTTACTTACATTTCAATGATTAGCATATGGATATCCCTATAAGCAATGCATTTCAATGCATATCATAATGTTGTGTAGTATCTCAATGTCGATTGTTGTCTAAAATAATTTCATGCGCACGAATTTGTTTTTTTCCTACGGCCAAACAGAATTTAAAATAATTCGACCATAGATCATTCCAAATGCATTTATCCGTATAATGCTTTATATTTAAAACACGGTAAAGCAAGACAGTGTTTAGAAAAAACTACAAAAAACAACAACAAAAAAGAGGGGGGGGGTGGGGGGGGGGAGGTAAAAGGGAGGTTGAAAACTAAGGATAATCTTTGTAATATATTAGTATTGTCATATCCTTCAGATATGTATTAAATTATGTTTTAACACATTATTAAATTAAGATATAGTATAAATCTCAATACATGGTGATGTAGTATAAAACTCAATACATGATAGAGTTATAGTGAAAAACATAGTGCTAAAACAGGCCCGTGGTACAGATATCTGAAGTGTCGTTGTGGCACAATCTCTGGTGTTCATCTGTCAACTGTGATAACATAACTTACAACGCGGATGCAAATTCATGTTAATTTGGAGGCTATGTATGTTAATTAACTTAATTTAGAGGTTTTCGATTTCAGGGGGTCTTCAATCTGGTGCGACGATAAAATTCATAGAGGAAATTAATACTTGTAATTAGAAATAAAATCTAGAATATTCCACCAAGAATTGTCTTTTGTCCTACAAACGAGAGCTTTTCTTGATCAACTAAGATGACCGATTAAAACAGTAATTGTGTCTGTTATTTCTTTTACGTTAACACAATACGTTGGCGGATGATTTGTTTTGGTATATGATTACATAAGGCTTCAGAAAAGACAGACATTTTTAAAAAACAGTCCTGTCATGACATTATTTGTTTTTGCACCATATCCAGATGGGAGCCATAACTATTTTTTAAAGTTTTAATGTGCCAACATTTTGAAAACCAATTTTTGACACCCAATAGCCAATGATTAATAAATAAATGTTCTCTAGTGGTGTCGTTAAACACAACTATTATTCGTATGATCCCTGTCCTGTCGCAAGCTCTCTCTCTCTCTCTCTCTCTCTCTCTCTCTCTCTCTCTCTCTCTCTCTCTCTCTCTCTCTCTCTCTCTCTCTCTCTCTCTCTCTCTCTCTGTCTCTTAAAACAAATTGTCACAAGTCAAAATTATATTCGTGTTGAATTTTTGGTGTTCAGTATAGTAAGCAATATGGCCAAGTGGTAACGTAAAGGCCTTATGTAACACAAAATAACCTAAAACCTATAGAAGAAGAAAAAAGTGAAAAAAATACCGCCGCCACTAGAATATATATGATAATACTACAGGAGTTTCATCTGGTAGAACGAAAATGACACTTTTAAACTATAACTAGCACAGTTGTGTTTTCTGTTGGGGTCTGCCCTTTTACCCACTCCGCTAGTTACGACCTTGAAATTTTGGAAATTGTTTTGTTCACCGAGCAGTATAAAACAATTCCCAAATGAATTTTAGAAATACGATTGAAATTGCTTCACAATCGATGTTGAAAAATTTCAAAGCGGCCAGTTACAGTCATGCTGAATGATGTAAATTTCACAAACGGCAGCTGCCGCAAACTAGTAGCTGATATAGCGACTCGTGACGTCAGAAGACTGTGCTATAACTGAGGCATGTTCAGGGAGCAATCTGTTTAAAATCAGCTCTACTGGTCTACCAGTAGATCTAACAACATTGCGTGGACTCCCATGTCCAGGTGACATTTCATCTATAAATAACAATTTAAATATCAACCAATTACACTTCGCCTTTTATAGCGTTATTCGGAAGCATACAAATTCTAAAAATATCGGGCGAGACTACTTATGCAACATTGAAAAAACAGGGGGAAAAGTGCAGTAATAAACTCTGGATTGTATACTAGTATACACAGATTTTATGGCTATACCATCACGGAGTATTTTTCGTCTTGAAACGAATTTTAGATACAATTTTATATTGAAATTATTTTCCGGTATACTTCGTAATTCACCCGAATCATTTTGTATACCCTCGGCATAATCCCGAATGTTTTCAAATTATTTTCAAATCACTGGCATGATTTTGCAAGTGAGGTTTTGATTGATCGAATGAAAGGTCAACTGGATATGAACTCCAACGGGCTGCTGTTAGATCCACATGTAATAGTGGAGCTAATTTTAATTAGAAAGGCGAGCGATCGTGGTCGCTAGCAAGACGGTTTTTGTACCTAATGTTAGATAAATATGACGTGATAGAAGGCTTAGTTCAGTTAGTATCAGTCAAATTGTTCTTTAGCGCTCTTACTCCTGTCCAGGATTTTATATTGGGGTGGGGTGGAGTGGGGCAACCACTCTTTGTATGTCTGTATGTCTGTCTGTATGTCTGTATGATTTTATAAAATTTAATACAGTAAAAAAAGGTCCGATTCGTGGGGGTCATTGCCCCTGTGCCCTGTGCCCCCCCCCCCCCCCCTAGCTACGCCACTGCTCCCATAAACTACGATATTTATGTAAAAGTTAATTGTAAACATTTTTAGTAAAAGAGGCTATTTCATGTTTGTTTGTTTTTCGAATACGATTTTTATGTCAACTCTTGATGTGTGAAAACCATATTTTCACGAATTGCGATTCGAAAACAATATCACGAAATGGTCTGTTTATTATATACATTTTTTTTCTAACTTTTGACAATATATTTCGATTTTTGTTAATATCTTTCGCTTATCCTATCAAACACATGTAGTGCCATGATATATTTTTTCCTATGAAACTTTTCCAAAAAATTTACTTGACCATAGACTTTTTAAAAGAAATTTGTATAAAATTATCTTTATTTAATTATTAAATTACATTTATTTAAAATAATACTGCTGTGCAAACATACCTTTTATCGTAATTGCACTTCATATCCCTGTTTTATAGGTACAGTTGTTTAAGTTACATTGTTTTATTTTTCAAATACGATCAGATGCATTGGTAATCATCAAACTTAAATACGAACAAAAGAGACAAAGGGAGATAATTTAATCACGCACTTTTACAAAAAAGTAAATATGATTTCTATATTTTCACAGTACCTAAAATACATTGCAAATATGACTTTTCACAGGATATCACTTTTATGGTTTCCGTAGATATATATATATATACTATTCAAAAGAAGAAACGCAAAACCACATTGTCCTAACATTTGGAGAATTGATTTAATTATTGAATGGTGAGTCCGATAATTACCAAATGTTGCAGGATTGTTCACAATTCACTCTAGTCCATTGTGAGTAAGTGATAGGACACACCACCAAGGTCAAGGTCATCTGGAGTCAATACCGGGTGTGGCCTCCGCGTGTGTTGACAACTGCCTGGCACCGCCTGCCCATTGAAGCAACCAGAGTACGGATGACGTCCCGGGGGATGGTGGCCCACTCGGCCTGTAAGGCTGCTGCCAGCTCGGGCAGGGTCTGGGGCTGTGGTTGTCGCTGTCGGAGGCGTCGGTCCAACTCGTCCCATAGATGCTCAGTTGGGTTCAAATCCGGTGATATCGATGGCCAAGGAAGGACATTAATGTTGTTGTTCTGTAGGGAAAGCCGTTGTGAGACGTGCTGTGTGAGGCCTGGCGTTGTCATGTTGGAACACTGCGTTGGCGTTGGCCATAACTGGAACGATGTGTGGCCGGAGGATCTGGTCAATGTAGCCCTGTGCATTCAGGTTGCCCTGCACGTGGACCAGGTCAGTTCTGCCAGTGTGTGAGATGGCTGCCCACACCATGACACTACCCCCGCCGAATCTGTCCACTTCCTGCACGCAGTTTGCCGCATAACGTTCACCACGACGCCTATACACGCGACATCTTCCATCATGACGTCGGAGCAGAAATCGGGACTCGTCACTGAACCACACCTGTCTCCATCGCAGTTGAGGCCATTGTCGATGAATCTGGCACCACTGCAGTCGGAGTCGACGGTGTTGTGGTGTTAAGATGACACCTCGAACTGGACGTCTGGCACGAATTCCTACCTCACGTAGGCGGTTCCGTACGGTCTGGTCGGATATCCTGCGCAAACCTGGTATTGCTGCGGCTGTGGAGGTGGCAGTAGTCAATCGTTCCCGAAGGTGGCGTACCCGGATGTAGCGGTCCTGCCCGGGGGTAGTGACCCGTGGTCGACCGGATCTAGGGAGGTCACGTGTTGATCCATGTTGCTGGTAATGGTCCCACAGTCTGGAGATGGTGCTTGGGGACACATGGAATGCCCTGGCAACGGCCGTTCTGGATTCGCCTGCGTCTAGTCGGCCGATGGCATTGTTTCTCTGCGGTTCACTGAGACGCGGCATGTCCTGGATTGTCAACTGTCGGCCAGATACAGAGGCCAGGCAAGCGAACACCCTGCACTTTTATACTGTCGGTGTTCATGTTGCACGTGCAGACAACGCACGTGCAGTGGTGACATGGTTTGCACGTGGCTGCGTTTTTGCGAATATTCACATTTTGGAACTTTATTGTACAGTAGCTGCGTTTTATCGAATGTAACCGTGGGAATGTGTTTGGGACATGCAATGACCTTATATTCACAAAGCATGAACCGGTAGGAAACATAAAATCGGAGTTATAACCCATTTGTACCCTTTTGCGTTTCTTTTTTTGAAGAGTATATATATTTCATTGCTATGTATATAATAAACACTTTTATAAAATATTTCTGTGAGAAGAGTAAAGTTCAATCAGACTGAGTCTATATGAGAATGTATATTCCGTCAACAAGAGGGGCGAGGCGTAGCTCAGTGGTACAGCGCTCGCTCGATGCGCGGTCGATGTGGGATCGATCCCCGTCGGAGGGCCCATTGGGCTATTTGTCGTTCCAGCCAGTGCACCACGACTGGTATATCAAAGGCCTTGGTATGTACTACCCTGTCTGTGGGATGGTGCATATAAAAGATCCCTTGCTTCTCATTGAAAGGAGTAGCCCATGAAGTGGCGACAGCAGGTTTCCTTTCTCAATATCTGTGTGGTCCTTTACCATATGTCTGACGCCATATAACCGTAAATAAAATGTGTTGAGTGCGTCGTTAAATAAAACATGTCTTTCTTTCATATCCCTGTTTTATAGGTACAGTACAAACTTAAATACGAAGGAACGAGACAAAGGGAGATAATTTAATCACGCACTTTTACAAAAATGTAAATACGATTTCTATATCTTCACTGTAGCTAAAATACAGTGAAAATATGACTTTTCACAGTATATCACTTTTATGGTTTCCGTAGATCGATATATTTCATTGCTATATATAAAATATTTCTGTTAGAAGAGTAAAGTCCAATCAGACTGAGTCTATGTAAGAATCTCTATTCCGTCAGCCTGCGCGAATAATTTTTACATGCTCATATACCACTAGAGTTTCGAGCATGTCCCTCCCGGGGCCTGTCTCTGGATAGCCAGTGGCTTGCTCCAGGACAGAAAAAATTAAGGGGACAATTTTGAAATTTACATCCAAAAATTAAGTAGTGGGTCTTCAAAATTTTGATGCGCATCTCTAATTAATATAATTAATAAAAACAAAATCTACTCATTAAATTTGGTCGCTAGATTAGATCGGGTGGTCAAAAAGAAATTAGACAGATAGATTACTAGTTTAACGTGTTCGTATACCACTAGGGTTTCGAACACGCCCATCCCGAGTCCGACCTCCGATAAGATCGGTGGCATGACATGGGACGGAAGGGGGGGGGGGGGGGGGGGTGAAAATGGACAGAATTTTGAAAATAGCAATTAGTAAAAGAAATTAGTAGGATTAAAAAAAAAATAGGAAAAAAAAATTACAAGCCAAAAATAAAATGAACTGCCGAATATTTATATAATTTGGAGCATTTAAGGAAAGTCCAAAAATAAATAAGAGAAAGAAGAGAGGATCGGATTATTTAATAATATAGTTTTTTTTAAATGTAATTTGGACACAAAATTTTGAACGAAGGTCTAAAAGTTTAAAGTCCGATCTATATGGTCCGGGCCAGGGGGGAGGGTAAGTTGGAGGTGGGCGGAATTTGGAATACGAATTTAGTAGTGCTGCAATAACAAATGCAGAAGATAAGTATGTCACACTAAAAGGATTTCAACAGTTTAGTTTTAAATATGCAACTGAATATTAAAGTATATACCACTGAATAACAAGTTTGTTCGTATATAATCAGTATACGTGCATTCACCTTGTTCAGACTATTAGTTATCAAAAAATAGCATAACATTTCCCTCGAGTTAAATGAAAGTACTTAAAGTTTGTTTTGTTTAACGACACCACTAGAGCACATTGATTTATTAATCATCGGCTATTGGACGTCAAACATTTGGTCATTTTGACATATAGTCTTAGAGACGAAAACAGCTATATATGTTTTATTAGTAGCAAGGGATCTTTTATATGCACCATCTCACAGGCAGGATAGCACATACCACGGCCTTTGATATACCAGTCGTGAGGCACTAGCTAGAACGAAAAATAGCCCAATGGGCCCAAACCGACCGCGCATCAAGCGAGCGCTTTACCACTGCGCGGTGCCCCCCCCCCCCCCCCCCCGCCTGCCATGAATGTACTTACTCATAATTCTAAAACTAAATAGCCTAGCTATTACATGTCTTGCTACATACTGATGTGATATACAGCTAGGCTTTCTCTTATTTTGTTCCATATTGATGGGCATTACTTGCCCTGTCTTAGTTCTTGATTTATTTTTTATCTTATTCAGTGTTACACATTAAATATGTTTAAAACTATATAAGGGCTATTTCTTTTTAAAATGGGTAGGGGTAAGCCTGACGATTTTTCTAAATGTTGGGAGGGATGTCTAAATAGTATTACACAGATTCTGCTATGTTCACTATTATTTAAAAATACTGAAAATGTGTAAGTAGGAGTTTCAAAAATGGTCTGCCGTAATAAAATTGTAAACTGGAAATAGTCAAATATGATGGCAAAAACTCACTCCTTTTCTTATCACGCGTCCTTTTGCGGCGCCCACTTCGGTCCGATGCATATCTTAACCAATTTCTAAGATGCAGTTCCGTTTCTGCCTCTTTTATGTTGCTGTTTTTGGCAGTATCTTCAGAAAATAAGAAATGGAAAATATTATACACGTTTTCAACTTTTTTGATGTAGAATTATGTTACAAGTTAACACAACCTTTTGTATCAAAGAGATGCAGCATCAAGCACGTTGTTTTGTTTAATTAATTAACATATATATATACATGTATAAGCAAACTAATAGCAGACTCACACAAATATATCTACAATCTTAATCTTCCAACAACACAAATCCATGCATCAATCCATCTATCTGTCTAATCCAGGGCCGGAGCTAGGATTTTTTGTTTGGGGGAGGGGGAGGGGGTACTGAGTAGTTAATAGTCCAAAACTCCTTAAACGGTTAAGAAGAGAATTTTCTTTAAGTTTCTGTAATTTTTTCCGGATTTTTGTCTTGCTCCCCCCCCCCCCCCCCCCCCCCCCACCACCACCCCAGCTACGACCCTGTAATCTATCGAGACTATCAAGTAAAAGGAAATTAACTGAGGTGCCATGAGTCTGCCACTCGGCGGCGCACACATATAATAATACAGTCCTACAAACAAACACTGGAATGAAGATATTCTCGACTAACAGGATTACGTCCCTTGTATTAACGAAATCTATTATTCGGCCCACCGGCCTCGGTGGTGTCGTGATATATCCATCGGACATGAGGCTCGTAGGTACAGGATTCGCAGCCCGGTAACGGCTCCAACCCAGAGCGAGTTTTAACGTTTCAATGGGTAGGTGTAAGACCTCTACACCTTCTCCTCTCTCACTAACCAACTAACAACTAACCCACTGTCCTGGAAAGACAGATCAGAAAGCTGAGGTGTGTGTGTCCAGGACAGCGTTCTTGAACCTCAATTGGATATAAGCACGAAAATAAGTTGAAATGAAATTATTCGGTCCGTCCAAACTAATGCACTGTATATCTTCCACCAAAATTTAAAAAAATGGACCGAATTTACAAAGCGTGTTCTTGCCTTATATACGTGTAACTACATACATTTACCATACTTACATATCCGCGTTTAAGAAAAACAAGCTTTGTAAATTCGTAAACACTGTCAGATTATGTTCAGTGATACCAGTTAATAATTTTCTTACCACACGGTTAGAGTGCGGTTCACTAGATTATTTAAGAATGTTCATTCTCTTACGGTATCTCACCACTATTGATTATACATTGGTGACAGTACAAACATAAAGCCAAGTACTGACTAAATTATTAACAGTAGGTGCTATATACTACCTGACACGAAGAGAACAGCTTCTGTGACAGGATTTAAGCAAATAAAATTGATACTTTGCCACCTGCAACTTCAGTTATCCAGACTCCTTGGGACATGGAGTAATGGAGGGGAGGCAACTCTCGTTAAAAATATGTAACACAGGCACTGTAAACACTGTAGCTAAGCAGATATGCATCTGTCAGTTTGATACGCCAAAATCAAGAGGCAATGTTACCCTTTCAATATTCCATAATCATGCTGTCAAGTCTGTTCAGACACCAACATAATAAACTAAAATAAGAAGGTACTAAATTCGTCCGCCTACACGTCGCTCATTGACTGAAATAGCGACGTGATTCCTTACACTGAATGGTACGTCAGTATACCCTGCTTAGTGTTCGTGCTTATGTTGAAGCGGGCACAAAACAATGGTGACTGGTTTGTTGTTTGAGAGAGAGAGGTCCGTGTAGTGATATTACACCTCCTCAAATTGGGAACACTGTGACCTACCTTAGTGGCCAATATTGTCTGTCGTGCCTCTATTATCATCAGGTATCTATCCGCATCCGCATATAAGTAATGGTACTTCCGGTTAGAGGCCACAACAAAATGGTAAACGTTATGCAAGCACATGTACCTACTATCACCCCAGCAAATGGGTTGTCTCAACGCACCCAACGCATCGCATGCTTCGAGTTTCATAATAGAGTATTAGTAGTGACGTCATGCGGGTGGCTGAAATATAAATAAACATTTCCATAACATTTCCATAACACGGGAATGGGGTTCATCTACACTAATGAATATGTCGATTGTAAATCCTATAAACAAGAATTAAAACAAATTTCTACGATAAATTCATACAATAACAGTTTTTCGAATGTTACACACTTTTATGGTAGTACAAAACCAAGTAACTTCCGGCTTGGTCAAAGCTTGAGGTGCACCTAACTTTTGATAGAGAAGTTAACACCACAAGTCCTGTGATTGGTGATAAATGTCAGTGTGTTGGTTGTTAAAAACAAAAGTAGTTTTATCTAGTACCACAGTGTCAAGTAGCTTTGTGCTTGAAACATGTATGGGATACCTATAAAAGAGTACTCAAATTGTGTGCGGAACTAGGGTAGTCGTAAATGCTACCCTTTATCTCTGAAATGAGCAGCTTGATCCCCCTTTTTTTTCTTATTCGCTTTAAGGGTGAGGGGTGGTATTTATATCCGTGGTGTTTATGTCGAATCATACGCTGCAGGTAGGAATTTTAGCCACATACATGTATGTTACTATTGTCGTCTATGGGATTTGATTTGGTAGTATACACCCTTATAGGCGTGAATTTTATACATGTTTATTAAAAACGAAATTTTACTTCGAAACCTTTTTGACGAGACTATCGTACCAAAATAGATACTGAATAACTAAATTCAAATATGTCAAATTTAAGATTACTACAAGAAACAGTAGATGGTTACGGTATGGAGTGTAAAATGACGTTCCGTAAATTATTAGAAATTAATTGATTTTTGTTTAGGTTTTAGATAAATGATAGGAAAAGAACTGCTATTTAAAATGTGTCAAAGAGAGTGAAATGCAGCGTTCATTTCAAAACACTTGAAACCAATAAGCACTTAATAGGGAAAGAAATGTTTCATTTAACGACGCACTCAACACATTTTATTTACTGTTATATGGCGTCCGACACATGGTTAAGGACCACACAGATTTTGACAGGAAACCCGCTGTCGCCACTACATGGGCTACACTTTCCGATTAGCAGCAAGGGATCTTTTATTTGCGCTTCCCACAGGCAGGATAGCACAAACTATGGCCTTTGTTGAACCAGTTATGGATCACTGGTCGGTGCAAGTCGTTTACACCTACCCATTGAGCCTTGCTGAGCACTCACTCAGGATCTTGGAGTCGGTATCTGGATTAAAAATCCCATACCTCGACTGGGATCCGAACCTAGTACCTACCAGCCCGTAGACCGATGGCCTAACCAAGACGCCACCGAGGGCGGTCACTTAATAAGGTGACTTATGATCCGTTTTATTACGTACCCTCAAATTATTTTCAGGCAGAACGCCTGATGGGTTAACAGTCTTAAAGAAAACATGCTATGTAACTTTGTGATACTGATATAGGATAAGAACCACGTTTATTTAAGTGTAAAAATCGAAATATTAAAAACACTAGAATAATATATATTTATTTATTTATTTTTAAATCTAGTCTTGTTAACTTGTGAACTGATGTCTATCCTTCGCACATTTTATCTATTTTAATTATATTGTTAACTAAATGTATTCTGTGTTGGTAAGAGTTGAAAAGTAGTTTAGCTATGTCTTTGCATTGTCCTCTTGTTACATATTGTAATGTTTCTTATTTTTGTTAAATAAATCCATCCGTCCGTTAAGCCGTAATTTCAAAGCGCACCTCGAAGAGCTGAGCACTGTTAGAATGTTACATTTTCTGGCAAAAAAGAAGAAATACCCCCACAAATAAAACAAAAACAAACAACAACAACAATCAAATATGCGAACTGATCTAGTGGTTTTCTGTATGAGTTCCCGGCGCATAGTTGTTTCGGTCATACTGTTTTACATATTTTGATATTTATATTTCAGTATTACTCGACGAGAAATCAAAATATATAGCTAGTTTAGCTTTTTAAAAACAGTTTCTGTTGTAACTTGCTTTGTTGGACTTCAAGGTCTACTACACAATTCAAACTAGATAGTCAGTTTTTGTTTAGTTGGTATTGGAATATTCGCTCGTTATTTCCATCGAATATTCGAATACCATTTTCGGACCGAATACTGAAGAGAGCAGGTCGACTCGCCCCAAAACCAACTCGCCCCCTACCAACTGGCGCCAGCGCTTGGTCAACTCGCCCCACACTCTTTAGTCAACTCATATCATTACCATTTTATTTATCAATATACCAATACTTTAAGCAATAATGTGCATTAAATATTGTTGAATATGCACACCAGTCGGAGTCCAAAAACTTCGCCTATTCATTCTTTTAAGAAATAAGTGAAAACAATATGACACCAAAGTTGAAGACGTCCATTTTAAATTTTGTCACAATTATTATGGAGATTAAAGTTTGGGGCGAGTTGTTCAAACACTGGGGCTAGTTGACCAAACACTGGGGCGAGTTGATAGGAGGCGAGTTGGTTTTGTGGCGAGTTGACCAGCATTCCAGAATTCATGTACACGCGAACAACACCCCTGCGCAAATGGTCATTGGCTATTTGGTGTCAGATAAAGGGTTATGAACGACTGAGTTGACACAAACTGTTTCTAGTGAAAACACAGTGCATGTAAGCTTACGGGCACTGGATCACCCGTGTTGTTCTGTTCCTATCATCATTATTGATAGACATCACAAATCCATTATGTACAATTCACTCCTCTCATTCAGGGACTGCATCATATAAGCCTATTGTACAAATGTTTATAACACAGCTGGTATATATTATTTACAGCTATGTTTAATGTAGACACTTCATAACGGTAATCGACAGGATTGCAATCATACTTAAAGTTCTGCTATTTTTACACGAGGTAGCGACGATCGATGGCCGACTAGATTTGTGTATAAACACTGTAACACTAAAGAGTTCATGTCACTTCTACAACAAAGTTCATCAGGATGACATATGCTATAAAAGTAAATTTTGGAATTTCTCTAGGAATGGATTTTCGTATCTTATTATTAGCAGTATCATCATCATCATGTACACTATGTGGAATTGTTGCTTCTACAAACGACGTCGCTAACTACACCAATGACGTAAGACCAACATCGCTCCAAATGACATCAACGACCAATAATGCCGTCACTGAAAACATTCAGGACTTTAAAGGTCCGATTACGTCACCATCCTTCATTGCTCCAACCCCCTTTTTTCCGACAACTTCCATGTCACGACTAAAGACGTCCAGCCCTTGGGATCACATTACAAATTACTTCAATGATTTCGCAAGTCAAGTCGTAGCACTGAATTCAGAGTTTTGTGGACGTACGTGCAACTTCAGCCATAACTCCAAGGCAGACAGCAAAAATGGCTATTGCGATGACTGCAGCTGTAGTGAGAACTGTCAACAAACTGGAGACTGCTGTCCTGATCTTGTTCTTCTTCGCAACCAAACATACCAAACATATCCGGGATGCATAGAAGATAGGCTGTCAGTTGGAAGAGCCCCCCCCCCCCCCTCCTCATCTATGAGGAAAATTTGTTAAGACCGACTCGAGGGGAGACTAGCCAACCCAGAACTTTCCATTACCAACATAACGGTATGGAATAATGGCTACCTGGATGTCCTGCTCGCCCGCCCCCCGGGGGTGGGAACCATAAAGGTGAAAGGGGTGGAACACACTCTGCATCCGTATCAGGGTAAGCTAATTAAATGTGCCAGGTGCCAGAAATGGGGACATACCCAAAGGAAGTGTAGATCAACGCCCCTCGGGTCGACCTACGGGTAGACAGGCGATTCCACCGCACCCCACCGTCTCGGCAGCTGGCGCAAATATAGCTACAAAGACTGTGTCTTCCAATGTCAACATTGGAATTCGGTATACTAACCGTACTTCATATGCCGGCGCGACCTCAGGGGCAAATAAATTGAGTTCAGACAAACCGATTACGGCTCTCGATTTGTTTAGGGTCATTTCAGGAATATTTTTGACTCAAGAAATTCCAAAAGCCCCGCATACAAAATTCTTTTTAGACGCTATTATTGAGACATCCAGAGACGCGTGCAGGGTTCTGAATGATCACCTGGCTATTAAAGTTAATGCAAATGCCATTGAAACACGCAGTGTTTCATGGTATAAAGCCAGGGATCTAATTGTTACTGAGAGTAGGACAAATACTAGCGTGGATTAACTCTTAGTAGTTCTTCTAACTAGTACTGTCCCGCTACTCATCATGTCTATACATCATATACATAGAAATAATAATAATAATAATAGCACTAGTTATAATAATAAGAAGGTTGATCACCAGCGCCTGGTAATTCTGCAATGGAATGCCAAGGGCCTGCGTACCAACGGACCAGAGTTAAAAATGTTTTTGGAATTAAATAAAAGATATAGATGTCATTGCCATTCAGGAGTCCTGGATTCCAAATGTTACAGATAAAATTAAACGAACTAAATTATTTACAGATTATAAAATCGCTGGTTATACTGGACTCTTTTTTTACGAATGACAATACGATTAGGGGAGGGGTAGTTACCTTTGTCAGGAATGGTATATCCCACTCGCAAATTGAGATCACTAACGCCCATCCAAGTATCGAGTCAGTAGGAGTCTATTCATATTAAACAGGGGATGATATAAATATTTTTAATAGCTATCTTCATTAAATGGAATTCGGGAACAAAAACTAAATGAAATAATTTTTTGGCACCAATGGTGACTGACAAAAAAAAAATAAAAATTTTTAGGGGATTTAATTGTAAAAAAATTTGGGTCCAAGGTTCCAATCTTCAAGGCCCATATGACACTCTTTAAAAACTTGAGTTGGCCTTTTTAAATGCGGAAGCCCTATTTTCTCCAAACCCCACCATACCGGTCTTGTTTGGCCTTACATTGGCTTGGTAACTGGGGTGAGTGGAGGTTTGGGATGGGTACGACCATCTCCCTATAAAAATATTTAAATATTTCAAATATTGGGTTTAAAAGTTAAATACAAAATATAAGGAACTTTGTAAGGCAACTGGTTCCATTGGACACCCTGGTAGTTT
>NW_024534928.1:0-17408 GCF_016097555.1 Gigantopelta aegis
ATATGCATACATCAATACATACTAGCCAGTGCCAGGTCTGCCCACTGTTTCATGCACGTAAGCGGGATCGACCGCGTAGATTGTAGGCCCCATGCATATCGGTGCCAGAGGTTCGAGTCCCGTCAACGGCATGGGACAATTTGTGAGGCCAGAAAGGATTTAATTATTCCATGCGCCAGTGCGTTAATATCTATGTATGTAGCAGTCAACCTCGACATACATACAATATATAGATATTCATACATCAATACATACATACATACATACATACATACATACATACATACATGCATGCATACTCACAAAGAAACGTGCGTATGTATGTATATATGCATTACAAAATGAAAGAAACAAAACATTACCGGAGTAAAGCATTATTATTACCAGTGTGGAACTTATCATTTTATATATAATTATCCCAAACGGTTTTAGACAACATTTTCTAACAAAAGGAAAGTCCAATAATGTTACCTCAGTTAACTAGAAGACATGAAACAACTACTATTTACAAATTGACAGACCTAATTTTTAAAGAAATTAATAAAAAAAAGTATCCTACATGAGTGTCCGTTAGATATATTATTATATATTCTTTATCTTACAACCAGTTGTTTTGGAACGCATTTAACGAGCGAACGCGAGTTGAACAACGAGTTGTAAGATAAACGGTATCTAACGAACACGAGTGTAAAATTGTATTTCTTTTTATCTTCAAAAACCAGGTTTAAAATATATTTAAACGTCTTTTTTAACACACACAAATGCGCGCGCGCGCGCGCACACACACACACACACACACACACACACACACACACACACACACGTGCAGATAATTAAAGTTTGTTTTGTTTAACGACACATCTAGAGCACATTGATTTTATTAATCATCGGCTATTGGGTGTCATACATTTGGTAATTTTAAAATATAGTCTAAGGAAACCCGCTACATCTATTGATCAGTTAGCAAGGGATCTTTTTTATGCACAGTCTCATAGATAGGGTCTCCTGCGCGTGCTATAACCTCACCGTGGTGCAGGGGTGTAACTTTCTCTTTGAGAATGGCCAATATAGCACAAATTGAAGTTTAGAGTAAAATTCTGTGATATTTGATTTTGTATTTTGCACAGTTCTTTACACTGTTTTTGTTTAAACCTTGAATTTTTATATTGATGTTGATCATCACTTTATTTATTTGCATTACAATAGTTTGACACCCAATGGCCGATGTATTTTTCGTGCTGGGGTGCCGCTAAACATTCATTCATTCATTCATTCATAGATAGGGTAGCACATACAACGGTATTTGATATATCAGTCGTGGTGCACTAGTTGAAACGAGAAATAACTCAATGGGGGCCATCCACGGGAATCGATTTCAGACCGACCTCAGTATATA
This sequence comes from Gigantopelta aegis, assembly GCF_016097555.1. Taxonomy (NCBI): domain Eukaryota; kingdom Metazoa; phylum Mollusca; class Gastropoda; order Neomphalida; family Peltospiridae; genus Gigantopelta; species Gigantopelta aegis. The sequence continues at coordinate 1,397 of NW_024534928.1, forward strand.
TCATCCATTAAAGGCTTTTGTAGGAAAGATCGCTGGCACTATAATTTGTGATATCTCCTTCGATATTCTCCTAGGGGATGTACCTCTCTAACTATTGGCTCACTATATACATTCATATCTGTATGTACAAGGGTTTGTGAACTTGTCACAGGCAAGGTATTAAAAGTATCAATAACTATTGGCTCATTGCAAACATTCATATTTGTATGTACATCAGTTTGTGAACTTGTCACAGGTATGTCATTAAACATGTCATTAACTATTAACTCAGCATGCACAATCATGTCTGGATCACTATGATTATAACGAGGGTAAATTGGATCAATATCGTAATATGCCGGGTTATTATATACAAAGTATGGTGACCTACCCATGGTAATACTAGGTACTGATATGCTAGTATTATGTTCTGTCTCGTGATATTGACAGCTAGAGTAAGTGGGATAGCCAACAGAAGATAAAGAATTTCTTGTTTTACAGGTACCCATAGGTATGTTGCTGAATGTAGTATTAGTTACCAACTCACTAGGTACATATATTTCTGTCCCTTTGTTTTCACAGCTAGGATAAGTGGGGTAAGTGTCAGCAGATATGGGTTTTTTAAGAATTACAATTCATAAATATGTCACTGTAATTGTCTTTAAATGTTACTTCTCTAGGAACTGGCATGTTTGTCTCACTAGGGAGAATATGGTAAGTATCTACAGAGAATGGGTTTCCTGATTGACAGGTATCCACAGCTATGTCATTGGAATTGCTATTATCAATCATCTCACTAAGTACATGTACTGAAATATCATGATTTGGACAGCTAAGGTAAGTATCAGCAGGTAAAGTGTTTCTTGGGTTACATGTATTCACAGGTATGCTTTTTGAGTTATAATTAGCTATCAACTCACTACTACTAGGCATTGACATTTCTTTCCCATGATACTGATAGTTGGTGTAGGTCAGTTTAGTATCAGTAGATATAGGGTTATGATTGAGTATAGTGCTAGGAGAAAAGTTTGTAACTAGCTTATTAGGTATTTTCTCATTCACATCATGACCAAAATTACTAATTAGGTAGGTACTTGTATGTTACATGTATTAGTACTCGCAAATAAGTATAACTTGCCCATATGATATACCAACAAAATTATCTGTTAGACATTATGTACTGATATTTGATAATAATAATAATAATAATAATAATAATAATAATAATAATAATAAACTAAAAAATGTGATATTTGCGTTATATAAATTATCGTATTATTTTATATTTTACGTGTGTGCCTTTTTGTCTATAATATTGCAGGTGCATGTACATAGAGTGTGGGAAGCAAATTTCGACTTACCACAGTCTAGACCTCCACTCTTTGCTTAGCTTTGTCAATTTTGCTCATTTTCAAAAATTAATTTGATCTAACATATTATAACTCACCCCCCCCCCCCCCCCCCCCCCCCCCCCACACACACACACAACACCCCAGTGCATATTGGACTCTATGATATCTTACTCCGAACCAACCATATCATAGATTAAAGAAATGGTTTCCTTTAAGGTTTATCAATTAATAGAAATATCAGTGACTAAGAGTGGGTTTTAACAGATCAATAGGTCACTACACCGATTAAAACAAAACAGTAACCCCTGAATAGCTATCATACTGTCAATGATATGCACACAGAATTACAGAGATACTTGTAAACAGACTAACTACTCATGACACTTTTACACCTGACATATAGCCTACTTTATATCTGTAGTTGCATTTGCATTATATACTTTTGAAAAAAGCAAGATGCTCGTCTCACTTCAATATGCTAACACAAATGTAAGACGATCACAAAAATTCAATCACGTGTCTGATCCGCAAATCTATGACGTAAACAAAATAACTTGATACTCAAACTTAATTTTTTTATATACATATAAAGATTTGAACCCACAATAATCTTAAGAGTATCCATCACACTACGAGGTAAGGCTGCCAAAACCTCACTTTCTTTCTCGAGTCTTTCTGACAGCTCGTGCAAATTGCAGAGTATAACGAACGGACATCTAATTTGCCGGGCAAGTATTTCTCTCACTGATGTAGAAGGAATTTAAGTCCGGTAGGAATACAAGTCCTAGGAAAAAAAACCCTTAAAAATAAACCAGGTATGAACGTCCGGGTAGCACTACGGTTCCTAAGCTATGGAGGTCCGATAGTACTACTGTTTCCAGTGATCTGCATTCCTTTTTGCACCGGTACCAGGCTGCGAACCCTGTACTTAACCAGCCTTATGTCCGATGGCTTAACAACCACGCCACTGAGGACGGCACTTACACGTCAACAAATAATACTGTGCAGAGATACGTACCTTCTTACGGTTGTGTACTTCAAGGTTTGTCCGGGGGGTCTGTCCTACCCACCCCACACCCCACCACCTCCCCTTCCCTTACTGGTCACACCAACGTTACCAATATGAGTGCTGCCCTCTTTTTAACTACTAATAAGTAATTTCCTTTGACCGGAACCCAACCTTTCGTACCAACCTCCTCCCCCTCGCCCACCAGTAAGGACTTAAGGTTAAATATTTATGTGATTATTTTAGAAAGCCCAGCCTAAAAGCGCCAAAATTTGTTAAATATGTTTAATAAAAGTAACTTATATTTAAAAAAATTTGGGATTACGCAAACAAATTGATAAAGTCCCATTTTAATTTATTTTGGTTGTAATTTTAAAAATTGTCTTAATATTTCAGTCCCGGGTCAGATCACTGGCTATCCAGAGACCGGACCCGGGACAGACATGCTCGAAACTCTAGTGGTATAGGAACATGCAAATAAATATTGGTAATTGGTGTACTTCATAATATATTTAAATCATTCAACTGAGAAAAAAAAGATCAATTTTGTTATTTATTTCTAGAGTTTGGCCTAATCACTTGCACATTTTTGAAAAGCAAAATTACAGGAACCACTTTCCAAATATCGTCCCAATTTGTGGATCGGCACTTGGACATTTTAAACATGAATAGCTGAGTTGTTAATCCTGTAAATGTTCGTATGGTATAATAAGAATATAAGCCGCTTTTCTAAGGAGAACATTTTTGACAATACCCCTAATCATCAACTTATATTCTGGATCCGCTCCTGAAATTTCAATCACAAAGCAATTATCTATAAATCCGAGTAATCAATTAGTTTCTATATTGGTTGTAAGGATTAAAACAAAGAGTATTTTTGTTTGTAATTTAGAAATAATTACGTTCTTTTGACCATCACTAGGTGGGATTTAGCGCAGTCTGTAGAGCGATCTCCTAAGGTACTAGGATCGAATCACCTCAGTGGACCTATTATCTGACCAGCAGTGCCTCACGACTGGTATGTCAGATGTAGTGGTATGTGCTGTCCTGTCCGGGGGAAAGTGCATATAAAAGACATCTTGCTGCTAGTGGAAGACAAATGAGCGGGTTTCGTCTGACTACTTGTCAAAAATTACCATTTGTTTGCCATCCAATAGACGATTTTTAATAAACCAATGTGCTCTAGTGGTGTCGTTAAACAAAAAGAAACTTTAAACCTTTTGACCATATAACCAGTATGGTGTTATGCATCTTAAGAAACGGAAGGAAGTTTAATACCTCTCCAATAACTATTGTTTTTTATGATAATGGCAGCTTAAAAAACAAAAGGAAACATATGTTTACTTACTATTAAAACATAAAAACCCCCAGTAAAGTTGTGCCTTTCAACAAACTATTTTCACTTAAAGTCATCTATATCCCTATACGCACAGTCGCGTGTGCAGATGGGTGAGGGGTAACACCCCCACCCCACTCAGAGCAAATTTAAACAATATATATGATTAAAATATCAAGTTTACAATGTCTCTATGAGATTATACATTATTTATGCATGCTGTACAATCACCAGCAATAACTTCAAAAGTCAGTTTATAACATAATGAATCCAAATGAAACATATACCACTTGTTTGACGTCGCGGGCTTCTTTTTGATTGTGCGTTTTACAATTGTTCACTGATTATTATGTTTTTTTAGTTGTGGCTTTTAATATAATTAAACCAATACTTTTCATTAAACTAAAACGTACTTTGACGTTGTTTCTTGTGAATATTTTATAGTCTGTGTATGAGCGTGGAAAATGCATTGTTACAAATATATGCACAAGAGCTCTCGAAGACACGACATTTAATTATTAATATATACATTTGTTTATTTGCTGTTTTAGATTTCGATTTTGATATTGATGATGAGAGGAAATCGGGACCACCGAAGTGTCCATATTTTATGTTCAAAAACCGCTAACGACAGTGACAGTTATGTTTGTGTGCGTGCGTACGTGCTTGCGTCTATCTGTCTGTATGTATATATGTATGTATGCATGTATGAATATCTATATATTGTGTGTATGTCATATTTGACATAGATAGATATTAACGTACTACCGCAGCGGATAATTAAATCCTTCCTGGCCTCGAACCTGTGGCACTAATTCGCCCGCAACATGCAGACTTGGAACGATACGTTTTGAGCTATCAAGACATTCATAAAAAGGATGTTGTTTAACTCAACAATATGCATGGGGCTTACAAGCAATGCGGTCGATCCCGCTTACGTGCATGACACAGTGTATAAACCTGGCGCTGGCTACTATGTATTGATGTAGAAATATCTATATATTGTATGTATGTCGTATTTGACTATTACATGCATAGATATTAACGCACTGGCGCTGGGGATAATAAAAATCCTTTTTGGCTGTTTAACTCAACAATATGCATGGGGGCTTACAAGCAATGCGGTCGATCCCGCTTATGTGCATAAAATAGTGTGCAAACCTAGAACTGGCTTCTACGTATGTATGTATGAATATCTACATACTCTATGTATGTCGTATTTGACTATCACATACATAGATATTAACGCACTGACGCAGGGGATAACACAATCCTTTCTGGCATCACAAATTGTCTCATGCCGCTGCTGGGATTCGAAACTGCGGTACGGTATCGCCCGCAGCTTGCAGGATCGACCACGCATTGGTTAAAGGGTGACTACATTAAAAGTATGGTAAAATATTTGTCAGGGCATTTAGGAATACACAATTTAGAGGACTGGGAGTCAGTGGGATGGGGAATCCGCATATATTACCAATATTGAAATCCTTTGAGGATTAGGGTCTCATATAACACTTTTTCTGTAACGTTACAAAATACAGTTCATACAATATTATTTTTCAGTAGAAATTTAACATAAAGTTTATGCTCAGCACCTCAAACATTCTTTTTGATGGATCTTATTGCAGCAGTAGCTTGTGTTTACATTTAGTTAATATTTACGTCCTGTGTTTAAAGTTTTCTTCAAAGAGGTTTTGTGTAATGACCCTTTTAATAACCCTACCACCTTTCCTCAAAAGCAATATTTCAAAGGAATTGTTAACAGGATAAATAAATTTAAAAAACCCCCACATCACACAATATTTGTTAAGAGGTGACAAACCTAAACGTAGATAAAATTGGTATATATCTGAGAAATAGAAGCAATAGTGACATCATTTGAAGGTTAGAGTCTCACATAACACTTTTTGTTTGAAGTTAGTTAATGCAATTTTCGCCATTTTACAACAGTAATTCCAGTTGAAGGTTAGGTTTACACATTTTTTCAAGGCTTTAATGTACCCGAATCTTTGTTGGACTCCCACGCATTGTTTTATTTTAATACAAATTTTATTATTTTTTAACATAAACCCACTAAAGTTTATCGTCAACTCAAAATGTAATTTGATCACATATTTATTGTTACATGCAGGTGATAATACAGACTATCATTTAAAATCATATGAATTTACAAGACTGAGTCGAAACAATAATTTGTTGCATACATTGACTTGATAGAGTAAAAAATACCATGATAAAGATAAATGCATATTTTGCAAATATCAAAATTCTGTGCTACATTTCCATCACTGTCTTCATTTGCAACCTGGTTGTCACAGTCTTCAATTATGAACACTATACCAGTCTATATAGACACTATACAGTCTTCATCTGTTCCCACTTTCCAGCTGTATCAACGACACTTGGGTGTCACTGGGTAATACTTTGCATTACAATATGGTTATCGGCCTCGGTGGTGTCGTGGTTAGGCCATCAGACATAAGGCTGGTAGGTACAGGGTTCGCAGCCCGGTACCGGCTCTCACCCAGAGTGAGTTTTAACGACTGAGTGGATAGGTGTAAGACCACTACACCTTCTCTCTCACTAGAGTACATAGATAAACACAGAACACTTTGTAATACAAATTAAATAGAAGATGGGCATCGCATTATTTATGTCCTAGATTCAATAATATAAGACATAAATATATAAAACATTGTTACGAAGGATGGCCAAGTGTATTCAAACTTGTCCAGCTTATAAGTACTGGTAACATTAAATAATTTAATAACCTTGAAAAATATTTAGTACCAGCAAATAATGAATTAAATAAATTATATTTCAGTATTTTTAAACTTACGTATATATGTATGTATGCATGTATGTATGTATGTGTGTGTATGTATGTATAACGAAAATCTACACATTTGATGGGACTCTTATTGGTCTATCTATCTATCTATCCATCCATCCACCCACCCACCCATCCATCCATCCACCCACTCACCCATCCATATATATATATATATATATATATATATATATATATATATATATATATATATATATATATATATATATATATATATATATATATATATATATATCTTTCCATATTTATTTATTTATTCTATCTTAATTAATAAATTTCAGGTATATTGCGAAAACATCAATGCTTACCGTATGATTATTACGTCAGAGGAAGAAGACAATTTTTTCCTGGAATACCTGTTAAAAAACGGCTAGAGTAAGGATGTTTAGAAATTTAGAAATTATCAACTAATTATGATTATTTTTACTAAATATTTAACACATTTCGTCAATAGGCATTTTTTTTCTTTTTAGCCGACAACAAAAAAACAACACCTATCAATTAAGAAAACTGCAAAGCATAAGCAGTTATTTACATTTAAAGTTGGTGACTTGGTTCATATCAATTATTTGAGAGAACCTTTCACACGGGAACATGATCAGAAATGGACGCATGAAATTTTCAAGATTAGCAATCGAAGCAGAAGACTGGGAATAGTGGTGTATATATAGATTAAATTACTTTAACGATGAACCACTCAAAGGTTCATTTTATTCATCGGAAATGCAACTTGTGATAAAAGATCAGGATGCACTGTGAAAGGTACAGAAGATTCTGGAAAAAAAAGAAAAAAAGGTGAATGGTAAAATGTATTTACTGGTGCGCTGGGTGGGATGGCCCACGTCTTTTGACAGTTATATAATAGAGAGCGATCTTAAATCTGTTTAAATTAGAACGAGTAATTTATTTCTGAATGAGCTGTACACAAGAATGAAAAAAATATATTGTGTTTGGAAGTTACCAGTGTGACATTGTGGCATATACCCGTGACCGTCAGTGTTTCTTCTTTTATCGAGATTAATATTAAGTCTGGCGTGAATACTCCTCTCTCATTTCTAAAGGAAGACACGATGGTAGTACTTCTGATCCGTCGCTATCCTTTTGTCGAGACCGGCCTCGATGGCGTCGTGGTTAGGCCATCGGTCTACAGGCTGGTAGGTACTGGGTTCGGATCCCAGTCGAGGCATGGGATATTTAATCCAGATACCGACTCCAAACCCTGAGTGAGTGCTCCGCAAGGGTCAATGGGTAGGTGTAAACCACTTGCGCCGACCAGTGATCCATAACTGGTTCAACAAAGGTCATGGTTTGTGCTATCCTGTCTGTGGAAAGCGCAAATGAAAGATTTCTTGCTGCCAATCGTAAAGGAGTAGCCTATGTGGCGACAGCGGGTTTCCTCTAAAAAACAGTGTCAGAATGACCATATGTTTAACGTCCAATAGCCGATGATAAGATAAAAAATCAATGTGCTCTAGTGGCGTCGTTAAATAAAAAAACCTTTCTATCCTTTTGTCGAGTAACTGGAAAAACAATGGATACAAAATTATATGTTCCCGATGTTTTTTGTTTTTTTTGAGTATTGATCTCGTGTGGTGTTTCAAGTTGCACACAGAAAGCAACGGGGGGGGGGGGGGGGGGGGGGTCATATAAATTACCAATTATTTATACACCTAATGAATGTAATCAAACCTCATCTACACCTAAAGTAGAAATAACATCACAGACCAGAGATGTTGTTGAAGGAGCCGAGGCTGAGCAGCGCTTTACAACTGGGCGACATGCAGCCCCCAATGAGTAATAAATGCATGTAGAAGTGTTAATCCTTAAAACTTGAAAATCATAATACTGTGTTCCAATTTCCCCATTTAATAACTGTGTTCACATAAATTAATTATTGTGTTTATTGTACAAGCATGATGATGTACTGTGTCCGAGTTTAACAAATCATACCTTTGGGTACATAAAAGTTCAACATGCAGCGATGTCATTAAGACATGAAATACCAGATGAAGATGAAATCAAAGGTGGCTATTACCATCTTCTATAAATGTCATTTAACGTAAACAAATTCATACCAAAGCCTCACGTAGTAAAAATGATGCACTTTCATAGGTTTACTAATTTTAATAAATTATAATTTAACACCATGCAGTGAGGAACTAGCATTCATTCAAATATCACAAGGTATCAACATGCAGAAATTATGAAGAAATACCATTTCGTTGAGAAGCGTTTATTCTTTGTAATTCTATACAATGTGAACACTTATTAAAGGACAGCTAAAGTCTACAGTCTCCATATAAAGTAGATTAATGACCTTAGAAAGTATTTGGCAAAATATATTTAAATTAAAAATGTTTTTATTATTTGTGGTAATAATTGTTTCATTGGCAAATCTAATTTTGCATAACCTATGTTTCACCTGCATGGACATCTATAAACACAGGCATAATGATTTACACAAAAGCAAATGGGTCACTTGAATTTAGTTTTATCTCGTAAATGGGTTAAGCTAATGTTTTGTTTTCAGCAATCATACAAATAAATGCAGAAACATGTGATATGAGCATGATGAATTGTCTTTATAAATATGTATATTTGAATGTTAAAAACCCACTGAATCCATCAAACTATATTATGAAACGAACATTTTGTTCAGTATCGCTACATGATTATAAATAGTTAAATAGTACATGAAGTTTCTAATGAAATTTCGAAAACAATACATGCCATAATGAAACATTGCAATAGGCCGCCTCCAGGTAGGTGACTCGCAGTCAGCAGTCGCATGCCACATGAACATCCATCAGGGCACCATTTCACGTCTCTGGGACAGGTACCAGAAGTGTCAATCAGCTCAAGACTGGCCCCGAAGTGGAAGGCCTAGCGTAACAACTGCAGCACAAGATCGCTACATTCAGGTTCTGCACTTGCGTCACCGAACTGCCACAGCAACGAACACTGCTAGAAGCATACCTGGTTTGAAAAGGGTGTCTGCACAAACCATTCGGAACCGACTTCGAGAAGCTGGTTTACGGTCTAGGAGACCGTATGTTGGCCCCGTCCTGCGACGTCAACATCGACATTTACGTGTTCGCTGGTGCACAAATGTACAGGGGTAGAACTTGGGAAACTGGCAGCGAGTATGTTTCAGTGACGAGTCACGTTTCCGTCTACAGCAACGTGATGAACGGCAACGTGTTTACAGACGCCGCAGTGAAAGTTTTGCCAACAACTGCGTCGCCCGAGTTGACAGATTCGGTGGAGGGAGTGTCATGATGTGGGGAGGCATCTCCTACACTGGCAGAAGTGAACATGTGTTCGTGCAAGGCAACCTCACAGCTGTACGCTACCGGGATGGAATTCTTCGCCGTCACATAATTCCCATTTTGGATCGACAGAGAGGACTCTTTCAGCAGGACAATGCCAGGCCGCATACGGCACGTGTAACAATGGATTTCCTACACAATGAGAACATTACTTTGGTACAGTCTGAATCCCTGGATTCATACATATCCTGGTTATTCTTTACCATTCCACTCTATTTACAAACATGTTCAAATAGCATTGACTTCAGATCTGATTATAATATGTTAAACACAAAGAGTCAATTGACACGATTCGAACGTATTGCACCGATAGGCGTGGCTTATGACAGCCCGCGGCCTTAACCGCCCAGCCACCGGGACATCCGCAAAATGGATGCCTGATTAATAATAGGCCTTGTTAAGACTGTCAAATACTCTGTTCGATACCAGTGCAGGGGCGGATTATAGGGGGTTTCCCAGTTGCACGGAACACCCCAAACGGCTAAAAAAAAAAAAAGGCAAGCAACTGAAGAAACAGTTCACAATAAACACACACACACACACACACACACACACACACACACACACACACACACACACACACACACACACACACACACTCACTCACTCACTCACTCTCTCTCTCTCTCTCTCTCTCTCTCTCTCTCTCTCTCTCTCTCTCTCTCTCTCTCTCTCTCTCTCTCTCTCTCTCTCTCTCATTTATAATTACAAATTATAACCATTTACATATAGTTTCGACCACCCCCCCCCTCCCCCCCCTTACCTATAGCATAATATGTCCTTGCAATGTAACAGTTTGGAATTAATATATAGCAATTGTTAAATTGTACCGGCCTCGGTGGCGTCGTGGCAGGCCATCGGTCTACAGGCTGGTAGATACTGGGTTCGGATCCCAGTCGAGGCATGGGATTTTACCGACTCCAAACCCTGAGTGAGTGCTCCGCAAGGCTCAATGGGTAGGTGTAAACCACTTGCACCGACCAGTGATCCATAACTGGTTCAACAAAGGCCATGCTTTGTGCTCTCCTGCCTGTGGGAAGCACAAATAAAAGATCCCTTGCTGCTAATCGGAAGAGTAGCCCATGTAGTGGCGTCAGCTGGTTTCCTCTCAAAATATGTGTGGTCCTTAACCATATGTCTGACGCCATATAACCGTAAATAAAATGTGTTGAGTGCGTCGTTAAATAAAACATTTCTTTCTTTTTATTTCTTGTTAAATTGCAGTGGGCCTAAAGTTTGTTTTGTTTAACAACACCACTGGAGTACATCGATTAATTAATCATCGGCTATTGGATGCCAAACATTTGGTAATTCTGACTCGTAGTCATCAGAGGAAACCCGCTACGAATGAATCCACCGAGGTGGTTTGATCCTGCGACACAAGTACCTCAACTGAGCACTGAAGCGACTGAGCTAAATCCCGCCTACCAGCAGAAGTTTTTTTTTTTTCTTATGCTTAGATGATATGATTTTTATATTTTCTCCTTATTTATTTTGACATAATTATATAATTTCAGTTAAAGAGTCATCGTTCATTCTGCTTCAAGGTGTACCTTCGCACATTCAAACAGATAGAATTCGAGGCAAGTTGGAAAAGGTTTCTAGCTTTGGGCAGTTGGGTAGTCATATTATGATTCGTTGAGATTGTACGACCAAGCGAAACCTAGTGCAGTAGAACATTAAGAATTTTAAAATTGTGTTATTCTTTAACGACACCACTAGAGCACATTGATGTATTAATCATCGGCTTATTGGATGTCAAACATTTGGTCATGACATATTATAGTCTCAGAGAGGAAACTCGCTACATTGTTCCTCTAGTAACAGACAAAATAGCACATACCACGGTCCTTTGATATACCAGTCGTGGCGCACTGGCTGAAACGAGATATAGCACAATGGGCCCACCAGCGGGGTGCAGTATAGGAGTTATTTCCTTCTGGGGCGGGACTTAAGCCCAGTGGTAAAACGTCCACTTGATGCACGGTCGGTCGGGGATCAATCCCCGTCAGTGGGCCCATTGTGCTATTTCACGTTCCAGTCAGTGCACCACGACTGGTATATGAAAGGCCGTGGTATGTGTTATCCTGTCTGTGCATATAAAAGACCCTTTGCTACTAATGGAAAAATGTAGAGGGTTTCCTCTCTAAGACTATATGTCAAAATTACCAAATGTTTAACATCCAATAACCGATGATTAATAAATAAAAGTGCTCTAGTCGTGTCGTTAAACAAAACAAACTTCTTCATTTTCCTTCTAGATATTAGACAGCTAAGTTGTTAAGTGTAGTTTGTTTAGTTTAACCCAGTGCTGGCAACCTACACTAGTATTTGTTTCTCTTTTTAATCCAGTGCTGGCAACCTACACTAGTATTTGTTTCTCTTTTTAATCCAGTGCTGCCAACCTACACTAGTATTTGTTTCTCTTTTTAATCCAGTGCTACCGAACTCGGTGGCGTCGTGGCAGGCCATCGGTCTACAGGCTGGTAGGTACTGGGTTCAGATCCCAGTCGAGGCATGGGATTTTTAATCCAGATACCGACTCCAAACCCTGAGTCAGTGCTCCGCAAGGCTCATTGGGTAGGTGTAAACCACTTGCACCGACCAGTGATCCATAACTGGTTCAACAAAGGCCATGGTTTGTGCTATCCTGCCTGTGGGAAGCGCAAATAAAAGATCCCTTGCTGCTAATCAGAAGAGTAGCCCATGTAGTGGCGACAGCGGGTTTCCTCTCAAAATCCGTGTGGTCCTTAACCATATGTCTGACGCCATATAACCGTAAATAAAATGTGTTGAGTGCGTCGTTAAATAAAACACTTCTTTCTTTAATCCAGTGCTGACAACCTATACTAGTATTTGTTTCTCTTTTTAATCCAGCGCTGGCAACCTACACTAGTATTTGTTTCTCTTTTTAATCCAGTGCTGGCAACCTACACTAGTATTTGTTTCTCTTTTTAATCCAGTGCTGGCAACCTACACATTTCTCACATAAGTATTTGTCAACAAGATGAAAGTCATTTGTCTCTTGGAAAATCATTTGATGCTTGATTCTTTTTTCACTTTAAAATGTACAAATTTCCCATTGCAATTTTTAATTTGCAGTTATGGTAACATTTTGCATTAGATGCAGATTGAATTAGAATACAAATGTTACTGTCCGTCTGCCCGCCCCCCCCCCCCCTCTCTCTCTCTCTCTCTCCCCCCCCCCCCCCTCTCTCTCTCTCTCTCTCTCTCTCTCTCTCTCTCTCTCTCTCTCTGTGTATGTGTCTCTCTCTGTCGAAATGTGTCTATGCTTATAACACTACATGTTCCTAGCTTAGCTAATTCTCTCTCTCTCTCTCTCTCTCTCTCTCTCTCTCTCTCTCTCTCTCTCTCTCTCTCTCTCTCTCTCTCTCTCTCTCTCTCTCTCTCTCTCTCTCTCTCTCTCTAACTTGTATATCTATCTATAATGTTCAGACTGATGAAAATGCTACAGTATGTGCTCCAGAATGTGAACCACATTCAAAACGCTGTGATCTTCGCCCAAATACTGGGACCAGCCTATCTGAAAATGATACATCCAGGGCAAATAATGGCAATGCCAGTAAACATTCAAATGACGTCAATGCTGATAATAATACATCCAGGGCAAATAATGACAATACCAATAAACAATCGGATGACGTCAATGCTCATAATGTATTTTACATCATAGGAACTGCTGTGTGAAAATACTGGTACCTCCAATTGTCCCTGGAGATGGGTGAAGCTACCTTAGCTACCATGATGCTCCTGTGCGTCTCTTCTCTCACCCAGACATACATATGCAGTCCTGGTCGTATTACTGTTAGTGATGTAAGCCAGCTCTCAAGAAAGGTTTGGATATAGAAAAAAGCTCCCACACCAGGGCCGCAAGGCCACGTGGCCACGTAGTTATTTTCAAAGATGAAAGGAACAGCAGGCAAAGCACACGTGTCTGAAATATTTAATGAGTGAACATTTTGTTGATAAAGGATTATCTCGGGAACATCCTGTAATGTAGCTATCATGATGTGTCTGTATGTCTCCCCTCTCGCCCAGTCATAACTCTGCAGTTCTGGTGTCTGCTGACAGGTGGTGTTACTGTCGCTGATGTAAGCCACCTCTTAAGAAAGGTTTAGATACAGAACAAAGCTACCACACTATTAAAAAACAAAAAACAAAACCGGCCACAAGGGCACATGGCCACACAGTTATTTAATGTGTGAACATTTTGTTCATAAAGGATCATCTCAGGAACATCATGTAATGTTCCATCGCTGGATCGTGCATCTTCTTTCATTGGCAGCTACATAGTCGACAACAGTAAGAGACGACGGCATCGTAATACCCTGGCCTTGATAGCTGCATAGACCACAACAGTAACAGACGGCGGTATCGTGATACAACAGCCTTGGCATGGGCATGATAGTCCACAACAGTAACAGACGGCGGTATCGTGATACAACGGCCTTCGTAGGGGCATACTCCACACAACCAATAGACGACGGCATCATGCTACTCCGGCCATGGTAGCTGAATAGTCTACAACAGTAACAGACGACGTTGTGATACCCTGGTCATAGTGTCTGCATAGTCCACAACAGTAACAGATAGCGGCATCGTGATACAATGACCTTGGTAACTGTATAGTCTATAACAGTAACAGACACCGTTGAGATACCCTGGTCTTGGTGTCTGCATAGATCACAACAGTAACAGATGGCGGCATCGTGATACAACGACATTGGTAACTGTATAATCTATTACAGTAACAGACGACGTTCTGATACCGTAGCCTTGATAGCTGTATAGTCCACAACAGTAACAGACCATGGCATCGTGATTCCTGCCTCGGTAGCTGCATAGTCCATACCAGTAATAGACGACAGCATTGTGATACCCCGTCCTTGGTAACTGCATAGCCCACAGCAGTAACATGAAGGAAAATGTTTTTGATTTAATGAAGCACTTCACCACACCAGTAACAGACAACGGAATCGTGATACCCCGGTCTTGGTAGGGACATAGTCCACACCACTAACAGACGACGTTGTGATACCCTGACCTTGGTAACTGTATAGTGCACAACAGTAATAGACGACGACATCGTGATACCCCGTCCTTGGTAAATGCATAGACCAAAACAGTAACAGACAGCATCATGAAACCCTGGCCTTGTCGAATTCCCCTGGTATCTCACTCATTTGTGTGGGTTTTTTAACAAACAGTATAGAATGAATAAAATGAATGAATGAATGAATGAATGTTTAACGACACCCCAGCACGAAAAATACATCGGCTATTGGGTGTCAAACTATGGTAAAATGCAAGAAAAGTGTGATGATCATCATCAATATAAAAATGCAACAGTTAAATAAAAACACAGTGTAAAGGACTGTGTAAAAATACAAATATCACAGATATATATACGTAAAATTTAGAATAAAATTCAGTATCTCGTAAAAACTGCAATTCAAGTTCTGGATGGAATCGAAATGATTCCATCAAATTTCTTTGTCCAAATATATCTTTTCGACTTGCTGACAACTGTTTACACTCCACCAAAATGTGTCGCACAGTCAGAAGACACTGGCAGCGCTCACACTGAGGTGGATGATCTGTCTTCAAGATAAATGAATGGGTTAAGTAACTGTGACCGATGCGGGCACGACACAAGACTATTTCATCCTTCCTGCACTGTCTATAGGAGGACTGCCACTCTCCCAAGACTGGCTTGATAGCATGAAGCTTGTTCGCAACCTCACCGTCCCAATCACGTTTCCAAATCGAAAAGATAAATTTGTTGATATTATTTTTAAAATCAGTATAAGGTACACCAACCCTGGCATGAGGCAAATCCAAAGCAGACTTGGTAGCCGAATCTGCCTTTTCATTACCCCTGATGCCAACATGGCTGGGCACCCAACAAAATACAACATCTTTTTTGGCAATAGATAAAAAGACACACTTTCGTATCACCATCCCAATTAAGGGATGGTCCAGCTTCATATTTCGTAAAGCTTGAAGACACGAAAGTGAGTCTGTAAAAATAATAAATCTAGATGCTATGGAATCTTTAATTTCTTCCAAGGCTTTAATGGCTGCCCAAACTTCAGCACTAAAAATTGATGCTGAGTCAGGCAGTCTCATGGAAATGAT